>NW_028127582.1:0-15050 GCF_965231255.1 Vanellus vanellus
GGGCCGCTTGTATAGGGGGCGCCCTATATGGATGTGATGGGGTTAAATAGGGGGACCCCCCCATAGAAAATGCAATTGGGGGGGATTACACATGGACACCCCCCCTTTGGGGGGGGGGGGGATGTATAGGAACCCCCAATAGGGTGCAGCGGGGGGGGGGAGGGGGCTGTATAGGGGCCCCCCCAGGGGTGCAACAGGAGGGAGTTGTATAGGGACCCCCCACCGTAGGGGTGCAATGGGGGGGGGGGGTGTTGTCCTTGGCCCCCCATATGGGTGCAAGGTGTGGGGGGTGTTCCGTAAGAACCCCCCCCATGAGGATGCGATTGGGGGGGGGGTGCCTAGAGACACACCACTCCCCCCCCCCCCCAAAATGGCACCCCATATGGGTGCAACTTGGGGGGGTACATAGCCCCCCCCCCCCATTGCATTGCAATTGGGGTTCCCCCCACTTTTAAGGCTGCTTTTTTTTGGGGGGGGGGGGGGATATATTTACACAGACCCCCCCCATATGGATGCGATGGGAAGGGGCCGTGTAGAGAACACCCCCCCCCCCATTTTATTTTTGGGGGTGCAGGTGGGGATGGGCCTCCAGCTTCACCCCCCAAACGAGTCTGCAATGGGGGGGGGAGGGAAGTTTGGGAGTCCGAAGGGGGCAGTTTGGGGGGGGGGGACAGGGGGTAGGTTGTGCCGCCCCCCCCCCATCCCCCCCCCCCATCTGTCGCGCTGTGGCTTCGAAAGTAGGTCATGGTCGGGGGTGGGGGATGGGAGCGACGGGGACCCCCCCCGAGGAGGGGGGGGGGGGGGGGGGAATGACCAGATGGACACCCCCCCACCTTCCACCCCCCCAATTTGCAGACAGACAGACAGATGGGGGGACACCCACCCCCACCCCCCCCAGATTTGTAGGGACAGATGGCTCTGATGGGGATTTGGGGGTCGGGGGGAGGAATTTGGGGGAGTTGGGGGTATTTGGGGGGGGGGTTGAGGGGTGCAGAAGGGGATGTTGGGGGATTGGGGGTGTCCAGAAGGGTTTTTTTTTGGGGGGGGGGAGGGGGAGGAGCAGGAACAGGGTTTGATATTGGGGGAAATAAAAGGGATTTGGGGACTGCTGGGCGGGGGGGGGGGGGGCTCAGGGCTGTTTTAGGGGGGATTTGAGGGGGTATTTGGGTGGGGCTCAGTGCAGTTTGGGGGGGGGTCGTGGAGCTGGCGGAGGCATTTGGGGGGGGCTTGTGCTTCTGGGGTGTTTTTTTGGGGGGTATTTATTGTTATTGGGGCAATTTCATGGGGATTTGGGGGCTTCGGGGCAGGTTGGGGGGATGTGGGGGGTCTTTAGGGCTCGGGGGCAATTTTTGGGGGGTGTTTGAGATCATTGGGGCAATTTCGTGGGTGTTTGGGGTGGTTCAGGGCAGTTTTTTGGGGGGGATTTGGTGATATTGGGGCAGTTTGGGGAGATATTTGGGGCTCGGGGGGCAGTTTTGGGGCTATTTGAGGTGTTTTCGGGCAATTTTGGGGTGTTTGAGATCATTGGGGCAATTTCGTGGGTGTTTGGGGTGGTTCAGGGCAGTTTTTGGGGGTATTTGGTGATATTGGGGCAGTTTGGGGAGATATTTGGTGCTCGGGGGGCAGTTTTGGGGCTATTTGAGGTGTTTCGGGCAATTTTGGGGGTGTTTGAGATCATTGGGGCAATTTCGTGGGTGTTTGGGGTGGTTCAGGGCAGTTTTTGGGGTATTTGGTGATATTGGGGCAGTTTGGGGAGATATTTGGGGCTCGGGGGGCAGTTTTGGGGCTATTTGAGGTGTTTTGGGCAATTTTGGTGGTATTTGAGATCATTGGGGCAATTTCGTGGGTGTTTGGGGTGGTTCAGGGCAGTTTTTTGGGGGTATTTGATGATATTGGGGCAGTTTGGGGAGGTATTTGGGGCTCGGGGGGCAGTTTTGGGGCTATTTGAGGTGTTTCGGGCAATTTTGGGGGTGTTTGAGATCATTGGGGCAATTTCGTGGGTGTTTGGGGTGGTTCAGGGCAGTTTTTGGGGGTATTTGGTGATATTGGGGCAGTTTGGGGAGGTATTTGGGGCTCGGGGGCAGTTTTGGGGCTATTTGAGGTGTTTCGGGCAATTTTGGGGGTGTTTGAGATCATTGGGGCAATTTCGTGGGTGTTTGGGGTGGTTCAGGCAGTTTTTGGGGGGTATTTGATGATATTGGGGCAGTTTGGGGAGGTATTTAGGGCTCGGGGGGCAGTTTTTGGGGGCCATGTAGAAGCTTCGGGGCAGTTTTGGGGGTATTTTGATGTCACCGGGGGAGGTTTGGGGGTATTTGGGGCTCTGTGGGCAGTTTTGGAGGTTATTAGTAATTCTGGGGGCAGTTTTGGGGGTATTTGAGGTGTTTAGGGCAGTTTGGGGGGGTTGTTTGATGCTATTGGGGCAATTTCATGGGTATTGGGTGAGTTCGGGGCAGTTTTGGGGGTTATTTGATGATATGGGGGCAGTTTGGAGGGGCATTTAGAGGTTTTGGGGTGGTTTGGGGGGTATTTGACGTCATCGGGGCAGTTTTGGGGGAGTATTAGTTGTTCTGAGGGCAGTTTTGGGGGTATTTGGTGTTATTGAGGCACTTTTGGGGTGTCTTTGGGGCTCTGGGGGCTGTTTTGGGGGGGGCATTAGAGGCTTCAAGGCAGTTTTGGGGGTATTTGATGTCATTGGGGCATTTTGGGGGGAATCTTTGACCCTGTGGGGATATTTCCCTCGGGGGGGGCAACTGGGGGGGGGGTGTTACCCCCTAATTTACCCCCCCAGTCTAGATCCTATTCTTCCAAAAGGCGTTATTTGGGTGTTACGGACAATTTTGGGGGTGTTTAACCCTGGTGGGGAAGAATTTGGGGGGGGTTATGACCCCCTGAGGGTATTTACCCCCCAGGGGGGCAATTGGGGGGGGTATTTACCCCCTATTTTACCCCTCCCCCCCAGGCCTGATCCTGCTCTTCCAAAAGGCGTTATTTGGGGGGTTACGGACAATTTTGGGGGTGTTCAATCCGGGTAGGGGAGAATTTGGGGGGGTGATGACCCCCTGAGGGTATTTACCCCCGGGGGGGGCAATTGGGGGGGGTATTTACCCCCTTTTTTACCCCTCCCCCCAGGCCTGATCCTGCTCTTCCAAAAGGCGTTATTTGGGGGGTTACGGACAATTTTGGGGGGTGTTTAACCGCAGAAGGGGGCAATTTGGTGGGTGGTTATGACCCATGGGGCTATTTACCCCCCGGGGGGGGGCAATTGGGAGGGTGGGGGTATTTACCCCCTATTTTACCCCTCCCCCCAGGTCTGATCCTGCTCTTCCAAAAGGTCTTATTTGGGGGGTTACGGACAATTTTGAGAGTGTTTAACCCTGGTGGGGAGAATTTGGGGGGGTGATGACCCCCTGAGGGTATTTACCCCCCGGGGGGGCAATTGGGGGGGGTATTTACCCCCTATTTTACCCCCCCCAGGCCTGATCCTGCTCTTCTACCTGGTGTTCTACGGGTTCCTGGCCGGGCTCTTCGCTCTCACCATGTGGGTGATGCTGCAGAGCGTCGACCCCCACGTCCCCAAGTACCAGGATCGACTCGTCACCCCCGGTGCGCACGAGGGCTCGCACGAGGGCTCGCACGAGGAGGGGGGGGGGCTTCCTACAAGGGACCTCGGGTGGGGAGAGGTGGGGGGGTGATTGATTTTTGGGGGGCGCGATGGGCAGCTTTATCCCCCCCTGGAGCGCACAAGGGTTTGCATGTGGTACCCCTTGCACGAGGGTTTGCACGAGGGGGGGGGCTCCTACGAGGGACCTCGGGTGGGGAGCGGTGTGTGTGTGGAGGGATTGATTTTGGGGAGCGTGATGGGCAGCTTCATCCCCCCCCCGGAGCGCACGAGGGTTTGCATGTGGTACCCCGCGCACGAGGATTTGCACGAGGGGGCCCTCGTACAAGGGGACCTCGAGTGGGGACAAGTGTGTGTGTGGGGTGTGATTAATTTTGGTGGTGCAATGGGCAGCTTTGTCCCCCCCATGGAGCGCACGAGGGTTTGCATGTGGTACCCCTCGCACGAGGTGTCCCTCACACGAGGGTTTTCACGAGGGGTGTCCCTTGCACGGGGGACCTCGGCTGGGAAATCGCGGTGGAGGGGTGATGCCGGGCTGGGGGTGTGCTGGGTGGCCCCCCCCAATCATGGCCCTCGCACGAGGCTTCGCACGAGGATCCTCACAGGGAACCTTGCACGAGGGCTGGCTGTTGTGGTGCGGAGCTGTTGTGCAGTGCGGGGCTGTTACATGCCGTGCGAGGCGGGCAAGCGCTCGTGCAAGCGGTGTGCGAGCCGTGTCCACGTGCAAAGCGTGTCCTGGTGGGAGTCCGTGTCCTCGTGCGAGGCCCTCGTGCGCGGCCCTCGTGCGAGGCGTGTCCTGGTGCGCAGGGATGATGATCCGCCCGCGCGCGGAGGGCCTCGACGTCACCTTCAATGTCACCCAGAGCCAGACCTGGCGTCACTACGTCCGCGCCCTGCACCAGTTCCTCGAGCGTGAGTATACTGGGGGGCACTGGGGCGGGCTGGGAGGGGAGCAGAGGGTGCGGGGACGGACTGAGGGGGCAATGGAATGGACTGGGTTGTACTGGGAGGGCCCCAGCCCTTACTGGGAGGCCGCGGGATGGCCCCAGCCCTTACTGGGAGGCCGCGGGATGGCCCCAGCCCTTACTGGGAGGCCGCGGGATGGCCCCAGCCCTTACTGGGAGGCCGCGGGATGGCCCCAGCCCCTACTGGGAGGCCGCGGGATGGCCCCAGCCCCTACTGGGAGGCCGCGGGATGGCCCCAGCCCTTACTGGGAGGCCGCGGGATGGCCCCAGCCCTTACTGGGAGGCCGCGGGATGGCCCCAGCCCCTACTGGGAGGCCGCGGGATGGCCCCAGCCCCTACTGGGAGGCCGCGGGATGGCCCCAGCCCCTACTGGGAGGCCGCGGGATGGCCCCAGCCCTTACTGGGAGGCCGCGGGATGGCCCCAGCCCCTACTGGGAGGCCGCGGGATGGCCCCAGCCCTTACTGGGAGGCCGCGGGATGGCCCCAGCCCTTACTGGGAGGCCGCGGGATGGCCCCAGCCCTTACTGGGAGGCCGCGGGATGGCCCCAGCCCTTACTGGGAGGCCGCGGGATGGCCCCAGCCCTTACTGGGAGGCCGCGGGATGGCCCCAGCCCTTACTGGGAGGCCGCGGGATGGCCCCAGCCCTTACTGGGAGGCCGCGGGATGGCCCCAGCCCTTACTGGGAGGCCGCGGGATGGCCCCAGCCCTTACTGGGAGGCCGCGGGATGGCCCCAGCCCTTACTGGGAGGCCGCGGGATGGCCCCAGCCCTTACTGGGAGGCCGCGGGATGGCCCCAGCCCTTACTGGGAGGCCGCGGGATGGCCCCAGCCCTTACTGGGAGGCCGCGGGATGGCCCCAGCCCTTACTGGGAGGCCGCGGGATGGCCCCAGCCCTTACTGGGAGGCCGCGGGATGGCCCCAGCCCTTACTGGGAGGCCGCGGGATGGCCCCAGCCCTTACTGGGAGGCCGCGGGATGGCCCCAGCCCCTACTGGGAGGCCGCGGGATGGCCCCAGCCCCTACTGGGAGGCCGCGGGATGGCCCCAGCCCTTACTGGGAGGCCGCGGGATGGCCCCAGCCCCTACTGGGAGGCCGCGGGATGGCCCCAGCCCTTACTGGGAGGCCGCGGGATGGCCCCAGCCCTTACTGGGAGGCCGCGGGATGGCCCCAGCCCTTACTGGGAGGCCGCGGGATGGCCCCAGCCCTTACTGGGAGGCCGCGGGATGGCCCCAGCCCTTACTGGGAGGCCGCGGGATGGCCCCAGCCCTTACTGGGAGGCCGCGGGATGGCCCCAGCCCTTACTGGGAGGCCGCGGGATGGCCCCAGCCCTTACTGGGAGGCCGCGGGATGGCCCCAGCCCTTACTGGGAGGCCGCGGGATGGCCCCAGCCCTTACTGGGAGGCCGCGGGATGGCCCCAGCCCTTACTGGGAGGCCGCGGGATGGCCCCAGCCCTTACTGGGAGGCCGCGGGATGGCCCCAGCCCTTACTGGGAGGCCGCGGGATGGCCCCAGCCCTTACTGGGAGGCCGCGGGATGGCCCCAGCCCTTACTGGGAGGCCGCGGGATGGCCCCAGCCCTTACTGGGAGGCCGTGGGATGGCCCCAGCCCCTACTGGGAAGCCCCTGGGTGTCCCTGGGAGGTCCCTACTCCTCCTTGGGAAGCCCCTGGGTGGGTCCCAGTCCTTACTGGGAGGGCGCTGGTGCCGGCGCCGGTGCGAGCGGGTGCTGGGCGCAGCGTACAACGACAGCGTGCAGTCCGCCCGCAACGCCGCCTGCGTCCCCGGCCGCTACAACGAGCAGCCGGACGACAGCGTCCCCAACTACCCCAAACGCGCCTGCCGCTTCAACCGCTCCCTGCTGGGGCCCTGCGCCGGCCTGCCGCCCGCTGACGACTACGGCTACGGCGCCGGCACCCCCTGCGTCCTCCTCAAGGTCAACCGGGTGAGCTGGGGGCACTGGGAGGCACTGGGAGGCACTGGGAGCGCTGGAGCAGGGCACATTGTAGGGCTTTGTGGGGGTTGGCATTGCTTTGAATGGGACTGGGAGGCACTGGGATGGTGCTGGTGCAGTGCTTTGCCGGGTAACGTTGTGTTGGTTGGCACTGGGAAGGACTGGGAGGCACTGGGAAGGACTGGGAGGCACTGGGAAGGGGGGGGTTGTGGTGCTTTGTGGGGGTTGGCAATGCATTGAATGGGACTGGGAAGGACTGGGATGGTGCTGGTGCGGTGCTTTGCCGGGTAATGTTGTGTTGGTTGGCACTGGGAAGGACTGGGAGGCACTGGGAAGGACTGGGAGGCACTGGGAAGGACTGGGAGGCACTGGGAAGGGGGGGGTTGTGGTGCTTTGTGGGGGTTGGTAATGCATTGAATGGGACTGGGAAGGACTGGGAGGCACTGGGATGGTGCTGGTGCAGTGCTTTGCCGGGTAATGTTGTGTTGGTTGGCACTGGGAAGGACTGGGAGCACTGGGAAGGACTGGGAGGCACTGGGAGGCACTGGTAAGGGTGGGGTTGTGGTGCTTTGTGGGGGTTGGCAATGCATTGAATGGGACTGGGAGGCACTGGGAGGCACTGGGGCCGGCCTGCCGCCCGCTGACGACTACGGCTACGGCGCCGGCACCCCCTGCGTCCTCCTCAAGGTCAACCGGGTGAGCTGGGGGCACTGGGAGGCACTGGGAGCACTGGGAGGCACTGTTAAGGGGGGGGGTTGTGGTGCTTTGTGGGGGTTGGCATTGCTTTGAATGGGACTGGGAGGCACTGGGATGGTGCTGGTGCAGTGCTTTGCCGGGTAATGTTGTGTTGGTTGGCACTGGGAAGGACTGGGAGGCACTGGGAAGGACTGGGAGGCACTGGGAAGGGGGGGGTTGTGGTGCTTTGTGGGGGTTGGCAATGCATTGAATGGGACTGGGAAGGACTGGGAGGCACTGGGATGGTGCTGGTGCAGTGCTTTGCCGGGTAATGTTGTGTTGGTTGGCACTGGGAAGGACTGGGAGCACTGGGAAGGACTGGGAGGCACTGGGAGGCACTGGTAAGGGTGGGGTTGTGGTGCTTTGTGGGGGTTGGCAATGCATTGAATGGGACTGGGAGGCACTGGGAGGCACTGGGGCCGGCCTGCCGCCCGCTGACGACTACGGCTACGGCGCTGGCACCCCCTGCGTCCTCCTCAAGGTCAACCGGGTGAGCTGGGGGCACTGGGAGGCACTGGGAGCACTGGGAGGCACTGTTAAGGGGGGGGTTGTGGTGCTTTGTGGGGGTTGGCATTGCTTTGAATGGGACTGGGAGGCACTGGGATGGTGCTGGTGCAGTGCTTTGCCGGGTAATGTTGTGTTGGTTGGCACTGGGAAGGACTGGGAGGCACTGGGAAGGACTGGGAGGCACTGGGAGGCACTGTTAAGGCGGGGGGTTGTGGTGCTTTGTGGGGGTTGGCAATGCATTGAATGGGACTGGGAAGGACTGGGAGGCACTGGGATGGTGCTGGTGCAGTGCTTTGCCGGGTAATGTTGTGCTGGTTGGCACTGGGAAGGACTGGGAGGCACTGGGAAGGACTGGGAGGCACTGGGAGGCACTGTTAAGGCGGGGGGTTGTGGTGCTTTGTGGGGGTTGGCAATGCATTGAATGGGACTGGGAGGCACTGGGAGGCACTGGGGCCGGCCTGCCGCCCGCTGACGACTACGGCGCCGGCACCCCCTGCGTCCTCCTCAAGGTCAACCGGGTGAGCTGGGGGCACTGGGAGGCACTGGGAGGCACTGGGAGCGCTGGAGCAGGGCACATTGTAGGGCTTTGTGGGGGTTGGCATTGCTTTGAATGGGACTGGGAGGCACTGGGATGGTGCTGGTGCAGTGCTTTGCCGGGTAATGTTGTGTTGGTTGGCACTGGGAAGGACTGGGAGGCACTGGGAAGGACTGGGAGGCACTGGGAAGGACTGGGAGGCACTGGGAGCACTGGGAGGCACTGGTAAGGGTGGGGTTGTGGTGCTTTGTGGGGGTTGCTAATGCATTGAATGGGACTGGGAAGGACTGGGAGGCACTGGGAGGGAGTGGGGAGAATGGGACAGCGCAGGTTGTAGTGCTTTATGGGTGTTGGCACTGCACTGGGAGGGACTGGGAGGCACTGGGAGTCCCCGGGGCATTGCCTGCTGTGGTGCCGTGCTTGGCACTGGTCTGTATTGGGAGCACTGGGATGTACTGGGGACACTGGGAGACCCCAGGGCATTACTTACCGCAGTCCCTTGCTTTGCACTGGGATGTATTGGGCCATACTGGTCTGTACTGGGAGCACTGGGAGAGCGCCTGCGGATGCATTGCCATGTGTTGGGTGGTACTGGGAACACTGGGATGGACTGGGGACACTGGGAGACCCCAAGACATCGCTTACCGCAGTGCCGTGCTTGGCAGTGGGCCGTACTGGTCTGTACTGGGAGCACTGGGAGCCCTCTGTAACCCTTCGCCTCCCGCAGGTCATCAACTTCTTTCCCGGGAGGAACAAGAGCATCAACGTCGTCTGCGCCGCAAAGGTGACACTCCTGTCCCTGTCACCCCCCCGTGTCACCCCCCCGTGTCACCTCCAGTGTCCCCAACTGTCCCCATGTCTCCCCAGTTGTCCCCAGTGTCACCTCCAGTGTACCCAGTGGTCCCCCAGGTGTCCCCATGTGTCACCTCCAGTGTCCTCATGTGTCACCTCCAGTGTCCCCCCAGTTGTCCCCCAGTGTCCCATGTCACCCCCAGTGTCCCCAGTTGTCCCCAGTGGTCCCCCAGTTGTCCCCATGTGTCACCTCCAGTGTCCCCATGTGTCACCTCCAGTGTCCCCAGTTGTCCCCAGTGTCACCTCCAGTGTACCCAGTGGTCCCCCAGTTGTCCCCATGTGTCACCTCCAGTGTCCCCAGTTGTCCCCAGTGTCACCTCCAGTGTACCCAGTGGTCCCCCAGTTGTCCCCATGTGTCACCTCCAGTGTCCCCATGTGTCACCCCCAGTGTCCCCAGTTGTCCCCAGTGTCACCTCCAGTGTACCCAGTGGTCCCCCAGTTGTCCCCATGTGTCACCTCCAGTGTCCCCATGTGTCACCTCCAGTGTCCCCCCAGTTGTCCCCCAGTGTCCCATGTCACCCCCAGTGTCCCCAGTTGTCCCCAGTGGTCCCCCAGTTGTCCCCATGTGTCACCTCCAGTGTCCCCATGTGTCACCTCCAGTGTCCCCAGTTGTCCCCAGTGGTCCCCCAGTTGTCCCCATGTGTCACCTCCAGTGTCCCCATGTGTCACCTCCAGTGTCCCCAGTTGTCCCCAGTGTCACCTCCAGTGTACCCAGTGGTCCCCCAGTTGTCCCCATGTGTCACCTCCAGTGTCCCCAGTTGTCCCCAGTGTCACCTCCAGTGTACCCAGTGGTCCCCCAGTTGTCCCCATGTGTCACCTCCAGTGTCCCCATGTGTCACCCCCAGTGTCCCCAGTTGTCCCCAGTGTCACCTCCAGTGTACCCAGTGGTCCCCCAGTTGTCCCCATGTGTCACCTCCAGTGTCCCCATGTGTCACCTCCAGTGTCCCCATGTGTCACCTCCAGTGTCCCCCCAGTTGTCCCCCAGTGTCCCATGTCACCCCCAGTGTCCCCAGTTGTCCCCAGTGGTCCCCCAGTTGTCCCCATGTGTCACCTCCAGTGTCCCCATGTGTCACCTCCAGTGTCCCCATGTGTCACCTCCAGTGTCCCCAGTTGTCCCCAGTGTCACCTCCAGTGTACCCAGTGGTCCCCCAGTTGTCCCCATGTGTCACCTCCAGTGTCCCCATGTGTCACCTCCAGTGTCCCCAGTTGTCCCCAGTGTCACCTCCAGTGTACCCAGTGGTCCCCCAGTTGTCCCCATGTGTCACCTCCAGTTGTCCCCATGTGTCACCTCCAGTGTCCCCATGTGTCACCCCCAGTGTCCCCAGTTGTCCCCAGTGTCACCTCCAGTGTACCCAGTGGTCCCCCAGTTGTCCCCATGTGTCACCTCCAGTGTCCCCATGTGTCACCTCCAGTGTCCCCCCAGTGTCCCCAGTTGTCCCCAGTGGTCCCCCAGTTGTCCCCATGTGTCACCTCCAGTGTCCCCATGTGTCACCCCCAGTGTACCCAGTGGTCCCCCAGTTGTCCCCATGTGTCACCTCCAGTGTCCCCATGTGTCACCTCCAGTGTCCCCCCAGTTGTCCCCCAGTGTCCCATGTCACCCCCAGTGTCCCCAGTTGTCCCCATGTGTCACCTCCAGTGTCCCCCCAGTTGTCCCCATGTGTCACCTCCAGTGTACCCAGTGGTCCCCCAGTTGTCCCCATGTGTCACCTCCGTTGTCCCCATGTGTCACCTCCAGTGTCCCCCCAGTTGTCCCCCAGTGTCCCATGTCACCCCCAGTGTCCCCAGTTGTCCCCATGTGTCACCCCCAGTGTCCCCCCAGTTGTCCCCCAGTGTCCCCCCAGTTGTCCCCCAGTGTCCCATGTCACCCCCAGTGTCCCAAACTGTCCCCATGTCTCCCCAGTGTCCCCATGTGTCACCCCCTTGTCCCCCTGTCACCTCCAGTGTCCCCTGTCTCCAGTGTCCCTCAGTGTCCCCATGTCCCCTCTAGTGTCCCCAACTGTCCCCGTGTGTCACCCCAGTGTCCCCCATGTCACCTGTATTGTCCCTATCCCCATATATCTCCATGTGTCCCCATGTCACCTCCAGTGTCCCCATCTGTCCCCGTGTCCCCTCGTGTCACCTCCAGTGTCCCCTCAGTGTCATCTGTGTCCCCATGTCACCCCTTGTGTCCCCGTGTCACCTCCAGTGTCCCCCATGTGTCCCCGTGTCACCTCCAGTGTCCCCCATGTGTCCCTGTGTCACCTCCAGTGTCCTCTCGTGTCACCTCCAGTGTCCCCCATGTGTCCCCGTGTCACCTCCAGTGTCCCCCCAGTGCCACGTGTCTGCATGTCACCCCCCATGGCCCCATCTGTGTCCCCCCCCCAGTGTCACCCTGGGTGTCGTCCCCCCATCCCATCAGTGTCCCCAAATGTCCCCAACGTCCCCCTCACTCTCTCTTGTCTCTCCCCAGCGGCCCCGGGTGAAGGGTGACCTGGTAAGGGGGGGGGGGGGGTCCCCCCGTAGCGCCCCCAAAACCTGCTGAATTCACCCCAAAATCCCGCTGGGGGCCCCAAAATCTGCCAATTTCACCCCAAAATCCCGCTGGGGGCCCCCAAAATCTGCTGGTTTCACCCCAAAATCCCGCTGGGGGCCCCCAAATCTGCTGGTTTCACCCCAAAATCCTGCTGGCTCCCCCAAAATCTGCTAATTTCACCCCAAAATCCTGCTGGGTGCCCCAAAATCTGCCGGTTTCACCCCAAAATCCTGCTGGGGACCCCAAAATCTGCCGGTTTCACCCCAAAATCCTGCTGGGTGCCCTAAAAGCTGCTTATTTCACCCCAAAATCCTGCTGGGTGCCCCAAAATCCGCTAATTTCACCCCAAAATCCTGCTGGGTGCCCCCAAATCTGCTAATTTTACCCCAAAGTCCTGCTGGATGCCCCCAAATCTGCTAATTTTACCCCAAAGTCCTGCTGGGTGCCCCAAAATCTGCCGGTTTCACCCTAAAATCCTGCTGGCTCCCCCCAAATCTGCTAATTTTACCCCAAAGTCCTGCTGGGTGCCCTAAAAGCTGCTTATTTCACCCCAAAATCCTGCTGGGTGCCCCAAAATCTGCCGGTTTCACCCCAAAATCCTGCTGGGTGCCCCAAAATCTGCTAGTTTCACCCCAAAATCCTGCTGGGGCCCCCAAAATCTGCCGGTTTCACCCAAAAATCCTGCTGGATGCCCCCAAATCTGCTAATTTTACCCCAAAGTCCTGCTGGGTGCCCTAAAAGCTGCTAATTTCACCCCAAAATCCTGCTGGGGACCCCAAAATCCGCTAATTTCACCCCAAAATCCTGCTGGGGACCCCGAAATCTGCCGGTTTCACCCCAAAAACCCCGCTGGGTCCCCCAAAATCTGCCGGTTTCACCCCAAAAACCCCGCTGGGTCCCCCAAAATCTGCCGGTTTCACCCCAAAATCCTGCTGGGTGCCCTAAAAGCTGCTAATTTCACCCCAAAATCCTGCTGGGGACCCCAAAATCTGCTAATTTCACCCCAAAATCCTGCTGGGTGCCCCAAAATCTGCCGGTTTCACCCTAAAATCCTGCTGGCTCCCCCCAAATCTGCTAATTTTACCCCAAAGTCCTGCTGGGTGCCCTAAAAGCTGCTTATTTCACCCCAAAATCCTGCTGGGTGCCCCAAAATCTGCCGGTTTCACCCCAAAATCCTGCTGGGGACCCCGAAATCTGCCGGTTTCACCCCAAAAACCCCGCTGGGTCCCCCAAAATCTGCCGGTTTCACCCCAAAATCCTGCTGGGGCCCCCAAAATCTGCCGGTTTCACCCAAAAATCCTGCTGGATGCCCCCAAATCTGCTTATTTCACCCCAAAGTCCTGCTGGGTGCCCTAAAAGCTGCTTATTTCACCCCAAAATCCTGCTGGGTGCCCTAAAAGCTGCTAATTTCACCCCAAAATACTGCTGGGGACCCCAAAATCTGCTAGTTTCACCCCAAAATCCTGCTGGATGCCCCAAAATCTGCCAGTTTCACCCAAAAATCCTGCTGGATGCCCCCAAATCTGCTAATTTTACCCCAAAGTCCTGCTGGGTGCCCTAAAAGCTGCTAATTTCACCCCAAAATCCTGCTGGGGACCCCAAAATCTGCTAGTTTCACCCCAAAATCCTGCTGGGTGCCCCAAAATCTGCCGGTTTCACCCCAAAAACCCCGCTGGGGGCCCCAAAATGTGCCGGATTCCCCCCCAAATCCCACTGTGTCCCCTTTGCCCTGTTGGGGCCATGTCCCCATGGTGTCACTCGTGTCCCCGTGACCTGTCCCCCACCATGTCCCCGCTGTCCCCACTGTCCCCAGGCCATGTCCCCGATGTCACCGCTGTCCCCATGTGTGTCCCCAGTGTCCCCGCGCTCTGTCCCCGCTGTCCCCAATGTCCCCAGGTCATGTCCCCATGTGTGTCACCTCTGTCTCCATGTGTGTCCCCATGCTGTGTCCCTGCTGTCCCCAACTTCCCCAGGCCATGTCCCCAGTGTCCCTATGTGTGTCCCCAGTGTCCCCATGCTGTGTCCCCGCTGTCCCCAGTGTCCCCAGACCATGTCCCCACTGTCCCCAATGTCCCCAGGTCATGTCCCCATGTGTGTCACCTCTGTCTCCATGTGTGTCCCCATGCCGTGTCCCTGCTGTCCCCAGTGTCCCCATGCCATGTCCCTGCTGTCCCCAGTGTCCCCAGACCATGTCCCCAATGTCCCTGCTGTCCCCGTTGTCCCCAATGTCCTTGCTGTCCCCACTGTCCCCGTTGTCCCCATGCCGTGTCCCCGCTGTCCCCAGTGTCCCCATGCCGTGTCCCCGCTGTCCCCAGTGTCCCCAGACCGTGTCCCCAATGTCCCTGCTGTCCCCAGTGTCCCCAATGTCCTTGCTGTCCCCACTGTCCCCGTTGTCCCCATGCCGTGTCCCCGCTGTCCCCAGTGTCCCCATGCCGTGTCCCCGCTGTCCCCACGCCCTGTCCCCACTCTCCTTGCTGTCCCCAATGTCCCCAAGCCGTGTCCCTGCTGTCCCCATGCTCTGTCCCCAGTGTCCCCAGGCCCTGTCCCTGCTGTCCCCAACGTCCCATGTCCCCGTCCCCCCCCAATGTCCCCCCCGTCCCCCTGTGCCGATGACGTTCTCTCTCTTCCCGCCCGCGGGGCGCAGGGACAGACGACCGCCAGCGTAAGGGGACTGGGGGGGGGGGGGGGGGGGCACTGGGACATACTGGGGGGCACTGGGATGGATGGGGGGGTGGGATATGGGTGTGGGGGGGGTGTTGGGGGGGCACCAAGGGGGTATTTGGGGGAACCTGTGGGGGTATTTGGGGGTGTTGGGGGGGGTGTCTCTGGTTGAGGGGTCTTTTGGGGTCCCCGGGGGGGGGGGGGATATTTGGGGGGGTCGGGGTGATATGGGGTCGGGGGGGTATGTGTGAAAGGGGGGGCGGTCTTGGGAGAGGGGGGGGCATTTAAGGAGGACGTCCTGGAGAGGTGGGGGGGTGTCCATTGGGGGGTCCCGGGGGGGTATTTAGGGGGTCCGGGGGGTGGTATTGGGGTGGTATTTAAGGGGGTAGGGGGGCAATATGGGGGGGGTAGGAGGGAATATTTTGGAGTATTTAAGGGGGGGGGGGTGTCTTTGGAGCATATGGGGGGGTACATGGGGGGGTATTGGGGGGGTATTTAAGGGGGCGGGGGGCTATATGGGGGGGTAGGAGGGAGTATTTGGGGGTATTTAAGGGGGGGGGGTGTCTTTGGGAGCATATGGGGGGGTACATGGGGGGGTATTGGGGGGGTATTTAAGGGGGCGGGGGGTTATATGGGGTGGTAGGAGGGAGTATTTGGGGGTATTTAAGGGAGGGGTCTGTAGAGTATGGGGGGGGGGTATTTAAGGGGGGGTACATG
>NW_028127581.1:0-71416 GCF_965231255.1 Vanellus vanellus
AAAAAGACAAACGTCCAGCTTTTGCTGCCACAGCAAAGGTGCCAGCGGGGAAAAGTAATGCTGGTTCTCACTGCCTCCTGGAACCTGTTCAAATGCCCCAGACAATTTGGCCCTCTCTGCTTCCTGCGGACTCCATCCTCAAAAGCACCTGTTTTCGCTTTCGGCAGCCTCCGGAGCAAAAAAGACAAACGTCCAGCTTTTGCTGCCACAGCAAAGGTGCCAGCGGGGAAAAGTAATGCTGGTTCTCACTGCCTCCTGGAACCCTTTCAAATGCCACAGACAATTTGGCCCTCTCTGCTTTCCTGCGGACTCCATCCTCAAAAGCACCTGTTTTCGCTTTCGGCAGCCTCCGGAGCAAAAAGACAAACGTCCAGCTTTTGCTGCCACAGCAAGGTGCCAGCGGGAAAAGTAATGCTGGTTCTCACTGCCTCCTGGAACCCTTTTCAAATGCCCCAGACAATTTGGCCCTCTCTGCTTTCCTGCGGACTCCATCCTCAAAAGCACCTTTTTTTCGCTTTCGGCAACCTCCGGAGCAAAAAAGACAAACGTCCAGCTTTTGCTGCCACAGCAAAGGTGCCAGCGGGGAAAAGTAATGCTGGTTCTCACTGCCTCCTGGAACCCTTTCAAATGCCACAGACAATTTGGCCCTCTCTGCTTTCCTGCGGACTCCATCCTCAAAAGCACCTGTTTTTGCTTTCGGCAGCCTCCGGAGCAAAAAAGACAAACGTCCAGCTTTTGCTGCCACAGCAAAGGTGCCAGCAGGGAAAAGTAATGCTGGTTCTCACTGCCTCCTGGAACCTCTTCAAATGCCACAGACAATTTGGCCCCTCTCTGCTTTCCTGCGGACTCCATCCTCAAAGCACCTGTTTTCGCTTTCGGCAGCCTCCGGAGCAAAAAAGACAAACGTCCAGCTTTTGCTGCCACAGCAAAGGTGCCAGAGGGGAAAAGTAATGCTGGTTCTCACTGCCTCCTGGAACCCTTTCAAATGCCACAGACAATTTGGCCCTCTCTGCTTTCCTGCGGACTCATCCTCAAAAGCACCTGTTTTCGCTTTCGGCAGCCCTCCGGAGCAAAAAAAGACAAACGTCCAGCTTTTGCTGCCACAGCAAAGGTGCCAGCGGGGAAAAGTAATGCTGGTTCTCACTGCCTCCTGGAACCTGTTCAAATGCCCCAGACAATTTGGCCCTCTCTGCTTTCCTGCGGACTCCATCCTCAAAAGCACCTGTTTTCGCTTTCGGCAGCCTCCGGAGCAAAAAGACAAACGTCCAGCTTTTGCTGCCACAGCAAAGGTGCCAGCGGGGAAAAGTAATGCTGGTTCTCACTGCCTCCTGGAACCCTTTCAAATGCCACAGACAATTTGGCCCTCTCTGCTTTCCTGCGGACTCCATCCTCAAAAGCACCTGTTTTCGCTTTCGGCAGCCTCCGGAGCAAAAAAGACAAACGTCCAGCTTTTGCTGCCACAGCAAAGGTGCCAGCGGGGAAAAGTAATGCTGGTTCTCACTGCCTCCTGGAACCCTTTCAAATGCCCCAGACAATTAAGCCCTCTCTGCTTTCCTGCGGACTCTATCCTCAAAAGCGCCTTTTTTCACTTTCGGCGCCCTCCGGTGGTAAAAAGACAAAACGTCCAGCTTTTGCTGCCACAGCAAAGGTGCCAGCGGGGAAAAGTAATGCTGGTTCTCACTGCCTCCTGGAACTCTTTCAAATGCCACAGACAATTTGGCCCTCTCTGCTTTCCTGCGGACTCCATCCTCAAAAGCACCTATTTTCGCTTTCGGCAGCCTCCGGAGCAAAAAAGACAAACGTCCAGCTTTTGCTGCCACAGCAAAGGTGCCAGCGGGGAAAAGTAATGCTGGTTCTCACTGCCTCCTGGAACCCTTTCAAATGCCACAGACAATTTGGCCCTCTCTGCTTTCCTGTGGACTCCATCCTCAAAAGCACCTGTTTTCGCTTTCGGCAGCCTCCGGAGCAAAAAAGACAAACGTCCAGCTTTTGCTGCCACAGCAAAGGTGCCAGCGGGGAAAAGTAATGCTGGTTCTCACTGCCTCCTGGAACCCTTTCAAATGCCCCAGACAATTTGGCCCTCTCTGCTTTCCTGCGGACTCCATCCTCAAAAGCACCTGTTTTCGCTTTCGGCAGCCTCCGGAGCAAAAAAGACAAACGTCCAGCTTTTGCTGCCACAGCAAAGGTGCCAGCGGGGAAAAGTAATGCTGGTTCTCACTGCCTCCTGGAACCCTTTCAAATGCCCCAGACAATTAAGCCCTCTTGCTTTCCTGCGGACTCTATCCTCAAAAGCGCCTTTTTTCACTTTCGGCGCACTCCGGTGGTAAAAAGACAAACGTCCAGCTTTGCTGCCACAGCAAAGGTGCCAGCGGGGAAAAGTGATGCTGGTTCTCACTGCCTCCTGGAACTCTTTCAAATGCCACAGACAATTTGGCCCTCTCTGCTTTCCTGCGGACTCCATCCTCAAAGCACCTGTTTTCGCTTTCGGCAGCCTCCGGAGCAAAAAAGACAAACGTCCAGCCTTTGATGCCACAACAAAGGTGCCAGCGGGGAAAAGTAATGCTGGTTCTCACTGCCTCCTGGAACCCTTTCAAATGCCACAGACAATTTGGCCCTCTCTGCTTTCCTGCGGACTCCATCCTCAAAAGCACCTGTTTTCGCTTTCGGCAGCCTCCGGAGCAAAAAAGACAAACGTCCCAGCTTTTTGCTGCCACAGCAAAGGTGCCAGAGGGGAAAGTAATGCTGGTTCTCACTGCCTCCTGGAACCCTTTCAAATGCCACAGACAATTTGGCCCTCTCTGCTTTCCTGCGGACTCCATCCTCAAAAGCACCTGTTTTCGCTTTCGGCAGCCTCCGGAGCAAAAAAGACAAACGTCCAGCTTTTGCTGCCACAGCAAAGGTGCCAGCGGGGAAAAGTAATGCTGGTTCTCACTGCCTCCTGGAACCTGTTCAAATGCCCCAGACAATTTGGCCCTCTCTGCTTTCCTGCGGACTCCATCCTCAAAAGCACCTGTTTTCGCTTTCGGCAGCCTCCGGAGCAAAAAAGACAAACGTCCAGCTTTTGCTGCCACAGCAAAGGTGCCAGCGGGGAAAAGTAATGCTGGTTCTCACTGCCTCCTGGAACCCTTTCAAATGCCACAGACAATTTGGCCCTCTCTGCTTTCCTGCGGACTCCATCCTCAAAAGCACCTGTTTTCGCTTTCGGCAGCCTCCGGAGCAAAAAAGACAAACGTCCAGCTTTTGCTGCCACAGCAAAGGTGCCAGCGGGGAAAAGTAATGCTGGTTCTCACTGCCTCCTGGAACCCTTTCAAATGCCCCAGACAATTTGGCCCTCTCTGCTTTCCTGCGGACTCCATCCTCAAAAGCACCTGTTTTCGCTTTCGGCAGCCTCCGGAGCAAAAAAGACAAACGTCCAGCTTTTGCTGCCACAACAAAGGTTCCAGCAAGGAAAAGTAATGCTGGTTCTCACTGCCTCCTGGAACCCTTTCAAATGCCCCAGACAATTTGGCCCTCTCTGCTTTCCTGCGGACTCCATCCTCAAAAGCACCTGTTTTCGCTTTCGGCAACCTCCGGAGCAAAAAAGACAAACGTCCAGCTTTTGCTGCCACAGCAAAGGTGCCAGAGGGGAAAAGTAATGCTGGTTCTCACTGCCTCCTGGAACCCTTTCAAATGCCACAGACAATTTGGCCCTCTCTGCTTTCCTGCGGACTCCATCCTCAAAAGCACCTGTTTTTGCTTTCGGCAGCCTCCGGAGCAAAAAAGACAAACGTCCAGCTTTTGCTGCCACAGCAAAGGTGCCAGCGGGGAAAAGTAATGCTGGTTCTCACTGCCTCCTGGAACCTCTTCAAATGCCCCAGACAATTTGGCCCTCTCTGCTTTCCTGCGGACTCCATCCTCAAAAGCACCTGTTTTCGCTTTTGGCAACCTCCGGAGCAAAAAAGACAAACGTCCAGCTTTTGCTGCCACAGCAAAGGTGCCAGCGGGGAAAAGTAATGCTGGTTCTCACTGCCTCCTGGAACCCTTTCAAATGCCACAGACAATTTGGCCCTCTCTGCTTTCCTGCGGACTCCATCCTCAAAAGCACCTGTTTTCGCTTTCGGCAGCCTCCGGAGCAAAAAAGACAAACGTCCAGCTTTTGCTGCCACAGCAAAGGTGCCAGCGGGGAAAAGTAATGCTGGTTCTCACTGCCTCCTGGAACCCTTTCAAATGCCCCAGACAATTTGGCCCTCTCTGCTTTCCTGTGGACTCCATCCTCAAAAGCACCTGTTTTCGCTTTCGGCAACCTCCGGAGCAAAAAAGACAAACGTCCAGCTTTTGCTGCCACAGCAAAGGTGCCAGCGGGGAAAAGTAATGCTGGTTCTCACTGCCTCCTGGAACCCTTTCAAATGCCCCAGACAATTAAGCCCTCTCTGCTTTCCTGCGGACTCTATCCTCAAAAGCGCCTTTTTTCACTTTCGGCGCCCTCCGGTGGTAAAAAGACAAACGTCCAGCTTTTGCTGCCACAGCAAAGGTGCCAGCGGGGAAAAGTAATGCTGGTTCTCACTGCCTCCTGGAACTCTTTCAAATGCCACAGACAATTTGGCCCTCTCTGCTTTCCTGCGGACTCCATCCTCAAAAGCACCTATTTTCGCTTTCGGCAGCCTCCGGAGCAAAAAAGACAAACGTCCAGCTTTTGCTGCCACAGCAAAGGTGCCAGCGGGGAAAAGTAATGCTGGTTCTCACTGCCTCCTGGAACCCTTTCAAATGCCACAGACAATTTGGCCCTCTCTGCTTTCCTGTGGACTCCATCCTCAAAAGCACCTGTTTTCGCTTTCGGCAGCCTCCGGAGCAAAAAAGACAAACGTCCAGCTTTTGCTGCCACAGCAAAGGTGCCAGCGGGGAAAAGTAATGCTGGTTCTCACTGCCTCCTGGAACCCTTTCAAATGCCCCAGACAATTTGGCCCTCTCTGCTTTCCTGCGGACTCCATCCTCAAAAGCACCTGTTTTCGCTTTCGGCAGCCTCCGGAGCAAAAAAGACAAACGTCCAGCTTTTGCTGCCACAGCAAAGGTGCCAGCGGGGAAAAGTAATGCTGGTTCTCACTGCCTCCTGGAACCCTTTCAAATGCCCCAGACAATTAAGCCCTCTCTGCTTTCCTGCGGACTCTATCCTCAAAAGCGCCTTTTTTCACTTTCGGCGCACTCCGGTGGTAAAAAGACAAACGTCCAGCTTTTGCTGCCACAGCAAAGGTGCCAGCGGGGAAAAGTGATGCTGGTTCTCACTGCCTCCTGGAACTCTTTCAAATGCCACAGACAATTTGGCCCTCTCTGCTTTCCTGCGGACTCCATCCTCAAAAGCACCTGTTTTCGCTTTCGGCAGCCTCCGGAGCAAAAAAGACAAACGTCCAGCCTTTGATGCCACAACAAAGGTGCCAGCGGGGAAAAGTAATGCTGGTTCTCACTGCCTCCTGGAACCCTTTCAAATGCCACAGACAATTTGGCCCTCTCTGCTTTCCTGCGGACTCCATCCTCAAAAGCACCTGTTTTCGCTTTCGGCAGCCTCCGGAGCAAAAAAGACAAACGTCCAGCTTTTGCTGCCACAGCAAAGGTGCCAGAGGGGAAAAGTAATGCTGGTTCTCACTGCCTCCTGGAACCCTTTCAAATGCCACAGACAATTTGGCCCTCTCTGCTTTCCTGCGGACTCCATCCTCAAAAGCACCTGTTTTCGCTTTCGGCAGCCTCCGGAGCAAAAAAGACAAACGTCCAGCTTTTGCTGCCACAGCAAAGGTGCCAGCGGGGAAAAGTAATGCTGGTTCTCACTGCCTCCTGGAACCTGTTCAAATGCCCCAGACAATTTGGCCCTCTCTGCTTTCCTGCGGACTCCATCCTCAAAAGCACCTGTTTTCGCTTTCGGCAGCCTCCGGAGCAAAAAAGACAAACGTCCAGCTTTTGCTGCCACAGCAAAGGTGCCAGCGGGGAAAAGTAATGCTGGTTCTCACTGCCTCCTGGAACCCTTTCAAATGCCACAGACAATTTGGCCCTCTCTGCTTTCCTGCGGACTCCATCCTCAAAAGCACCTGTTTTCGCTTTCGGCAGCCTCCGGAGCAAAAAAGACAAACGTCCAGCTTTTGCTGCCACAGCAAAGGTGCCAGCGGGGAAAAGTAATGCTGGTTCTCACTGCCTCCTGGAACCCTTTCAAATGCCCCAGACAATTTGGCCCTCTCTGCTTTCCTGCGGACTCCATCCTCAAAAGCACCTGTTTTCGCTTTCGGCAGCCTCCGGAGCAAAAAAGACAAACGTCCAGCTTTTGCTGCCACAACAAAGGTGCCAGCAAGGAAAAGTAATGCTGGTTCTCACTGCCTCCTGGAACCCTTTCAAATGCCCCAGACAATTTGGCCCTCTCTGCTTTCCTGCGGACTCCATCCTCAAAAGCACCTGTTTTCGCTTTCGGCAACCTCCGGAGCAAAAAAGACAAACGTCCAGCTTTTGCTGCCACAGCAAAGGTGCCAGAGGGGAAAAGTAATGCTGGTTCTCACTGCCTCCTGGAACCCTTTCAAATGCCACAGACAATTTGGCCCTCTCTGCTTTCCTGCGGACTCCATCCTCAAAAGCACCTGTTTTTGCTTTCGGCAGCCTCCGGAGCAAAAAAGACAAACGTCCAGCTTTTGCTGCCACAGCAAAGGTGCCAGCGGGGAAAAGTAATGCTGGTTCTCACTGCCTCCTGGAACCTCTTCAAATGCCCCAGACAATTTGGCCCTCTCTGCTTTCCTGCGGACTCCATCCTCAAAAGCACCTGTTTTCGCTTTTGGCAACCTCCGGAGCAAAAAAGACAAACGTCCAGCTTTTGCTGCCACAGCAAAGGTGCCAGCGGGGAAAAGTAATGCTGGTTCTCACTGCCTCCTGGAACCCTTTCAAATGCCACAGACAATTTGGCCCTCTCTGCTTTCCTGCGGACTCCATCCTCAAAAGCACCTGTTTTCGCTTTCGGCAGCCTCCGGAGCAAAAAAGACAAACGTCCAGCTTTTGCTGCCACAGCAAAGGTGCCAGCGGGGAAAAGTAATGCTGGTTCTCACTGCCTCCTGGAACCCTTTCAAATGCCCCAGACAATTTGGCCCTCTCTGCTTTCCTGTGGACTCCATCCTCAAAAGCACCTGTTTTCGCTTTCGGCAACCTCCGGAGCAAAAAAGACAAACGTCCAGCTTTTGCTGCCACAGCAAAGGTGCCAGCGGGGAAAAGTAATGCTGGTTCTCACTGCCTCCTGGAACCCTTTCAAATGCCACAGACAATTTGGCCCTCTCTGCTTTCCTGCGGACTCCATCCTCAAAAGCACCTGTTTTTGCTTTCGGCAGCCTCCGGAGCAAAAAAGACAAACGTCCAGCTTTTGCTGCCACAGCAAAGGTGCCAGCGGGGAAAAGTAATGCTGGTTCTCACTGCCTCCTGGAACCTCTTCAAATGCCCCAGACAATTTGGCCCTCTCTGCTTTCCTGCGGACTCCATCCTCAAAAGCACCTGTTTTCGCTTTTGGCAACCTCCGGAGCAAAAAAGACAAACGTCCAGCTTTTGCTGCCACAGCAAAGGTGCCAGCGGGGAAAAGTAATGCTGGTTCTCACTGCCTCCTGGAACCCTTTCAAATGCCACAGACAATTTGGCCCTCTCTGCTTTCCTGCGGACTCCATCCTCAAAAGCACCTGTTTTCGCTTTCGGCAGCCTCCGGAGCAAAAAAGACAAACGTCCAGCTTTTGCTGCCACAGCAAAGGTGCCAGCGGGGAAAAGTAATGCTGGTTCTCACTGCCTCCTGGAACCCTTTCAAATGCCCCAGACAATTTGGCCCTCTCTGCTTTCCTGCGGACTCCATCCTCAAAAGCACCTGTTTTCGCTTTCGGCAACCTCCGGAGCAAAAAAGACAAACGTCCAGCTTTTGCTGCCACAGCAAAGGTGCCAGCGGGGAAAAGTAATGCTGGTTCTCACTGCCTCCTGGAACCTGTTCAAATGCCCCAGACAATTTGGCCCTCTCTGCTTTCCTGCGGACTCCATCCTCAAAAGCACCTGTTTTCGCTTTCGGCAGCCTCCGGAGCAAAAAAGACAAACGTCCAGCTTTTGCTGCCACAGCAAAGGTGCCAGCGGGGAAAAGTAATGCTGGTTCTCACTGCCTCCTGGAACCCTTTCAAATGCCACAGACAATTTGGCCCTCTCTGCTTTCCTGTGGACTCCATCCTCAAAAGCACCTGTTTTCGCTTTCGGCAGCCTCCGGAGCAAAAAAGACAAACGTCCAGCTTTTGCTGCCACAGCAAAGGTGCCAGCGGGGAAAAGTAATGCTGGTTCTCACTGCCTCCTGGAACTCCTTCAAATGCCCCAGACAATTTGGCTCTCTCTGCTTTCCTGCGGACTCCATCCTCAAAAGCACCTGTTTTCGCTTTCGGCAACCTCCGGAGCAAAAAAGACAAACGTCCAGCTTTTGCTGCCACAGCAAACGTGCCAGCGGGGAAAAGTAATGCTGGTTCTCACTGCCTCCTGGAACCTCTTCAAATGCCACAGACATTTTGGCCCTCTCTGCTTTCCTGCGGACTCCATCCTCAAAAGCACCTGTTTTTGCTTTCGGCAGCCTCCGGAGCAAAAAAGACAAACGTCCAGCTTTTGCTGCCACAACAAAGGTGCCAGCGGGGAAAAGTAATGCTGGTTCTCACTGCCTCCTGGAACCCTTTCAAATGCCCCAGACAATTTGGCCCTCTCTGCTTTCCTGCGGACT
Organism: Vanellus vanellus; assembly: GCF_965231255.1. Taxonomy (NCBI): domain Eukaryota; kingdom Metazoa; phylum Chordata; class Aves; order Charadriiformes; family Charadriidae; genus Vanellus; species Vanellus vanellus. The sequence continues at coordinate 8,723 of NW_028127581.1, forward strand.
CCATCCTCAAAAGCACCTGTTTTCGCTTTCGGCAACCTCATGAGCAAAAAAGACAAACGTCCAGCTTTTGCTGCCACAGCAAAGGTGCCAGCGGGGAAAAGTAATGCTGGTTCTCACTGCCTCCTGGAACCCTTTCAAATGCCACAGACAATTTGGCCCTCTCTGCTTTCCTGCGGACTCCATCCTCAAAAGCACCTGTTTTCGCTTTCGGCAGCCTGCGGAGCAAAAAAGACAAACGTCCAGCTTTTGCTGCCACAGCAAAGGTGCCAGCGGGGAAAAGTAATGCTGGTTCTCACTGCCTCCTGGAACCTCTTCAAATGCCCCAGACAATTTGGCCCTCTCTGCTTTCCTGCGGACTCCATCCTCAAAAGCACCTGTTTTCGCTTTTGGCAACCTCCGGAGCAAAAAAGACAAACGTCCAGCTTTTGCTGCCACAGCAAAGGTGCCAGCGGGGAAAAGTAATGCTGGTTCTCACTGCCTCCTGGAACCCTTTCAAATGCCCCAGACAATTAAGCCCTCTCTGCTTTCCTGCGGACTCTATCCTCAAAAGCGCCTTTTTTCACTTTCGGCGCCCTCCGGTGGTAAAAAGACAAACGTCCAGCTTTTGCTGCCACAGCAAAGGTGCCAGCGGGGAAAAGTGATGCTGGTTCTCACTGCCTCCTGGAACTCTTTCAAATGCCACAGACAATTTGGCCCTCTCTGCTTTCCTGCGGACTCCATCCTCAAAAGCACCTATTTTCGCTTTCGGCAGCCTCCGGAGCAAAAAAGACAGACGTCCAGCTTTTGCTGCCACAGCAAAGGTGCCAGCGGGGAAAAGTAATGCTGGTTCTCACTGCCTTCTGGAACCCTTTCAAATGCCCCAGACAATTTGGCCCTCTCTGCTTTCCTGCGGACTCCATCCTCAAAAGCACCTGTTTTCGCTTTCGGCAACCTCCGGAGCAAAAAAGACAAACGTCCAGCTTTTGCTGCCACAGCAAAGGTGCCAGCGGGGAAAAGTAATGCTGGTTCTCACTGCCTCCTGGAACCTGTTCAAATGCCCCAGACAATTTGGCCCTCTCTGCTTTCCTGCGGACTCCATCCTCAAAAGCACCTGTTTTCGCTTTCGGCAGCCTCCGGAGCAAAAAAGACAAACGTCCAGCTTTTGCTGCCACAGCAAAGGTGCCAGCGGGGAAAAGTAATGCTGGTTCTCACTGCCTCCTGGAACCTCTTCAAATGCCCCAGACAATTTGGCCCTCTCTGCTTTCCTGCGGACTCCATCCTCAAAAGCACCTGTTTTCGCTTTCGGCAACCTCATGAGCAAAAAAGACAAACGTCCAGCTTTTGCTGCCACAGCAAAGGTGCCAGCGGGGAAAAGTAATGCTGGTTCTCACTGCCTCCTGGAACTCTTTCAAATGCCCCAGACAATTTGGCCCTCTCTGCTTTCCTGAAACGTCTATCCTCAAAAGCACCTGTTTTCGCTTTCGGCAGCCTCCGGAGCAAAAAAGACAAACGTCCAGCTTTTGCTGCCACAACAAAGGTGCCAGCGGGGAAAAGTAATGCTGGTTCTCACTGCCTCCTGGAACCCTTTCAAATGCCACAGACAATTTGGCCCTCTCTGCTTTCCTGCGGACTCCATCCTCAAAAGCACCTGTTTTCGCTTTCGGCAACCTCCGGAGCAAAAAAGACAAACGTCCAGCTTTTGCTGCCACAGCAAAGGTGCCAGCGGGGAAAAGTAATGCTGGTTCTCACTGCCTCCTGGAACCCTTTCAAATGCCACAGACAATTTGGCCCTCTCTGCTTTCCTGCGGACTCCATCCTCAAAAGCACCTGTTTTCGCTTTCGGCAACCTCCGGAGCAAAAAAGACAAACGTCCAGCTTTTGCTGCCACAGCAAAGGTGCCAGCGGGGAAAAGTAATGCTGGTTCTCACTGCCTCCTGGAACCCTTTCAAATGCCCCAGACAATTTGGCCCTCTCTGCTTTCCTGCGGACTCCATCCTCAAAAGCACCTGTTTTCGCTTTCGGCAACCTCCGGAGCAAAAAAGACAAACGTCCAGCTTTTGCTGCCACAGCAAAGGTGCCAGCGGGGAAAAGTAATGCTGGTTCTCACTGCCTCCTGGAACCCTTTCAAATGCCACAGACAATTTGGCCCTCTCTGCTTTTCTGCGGACTCCATCCTCAAAAGCACCTGTTTTCGCTTTCGGCAGCCTCCGGAGCAAAAAAGACAAACGTCCAGCTTTTGCTGCCACAGCAAAGGTGCCAGCGGGGAAAAGTAATGCTGGTTCTCACTGCCTCCTGGAACTCCTTCAAATGCCCCAGACAATTTGGCTCTCTCTGCTTTCCTGCGGACTCCATCCTCAAAAGCACCTGTTTTCGCTTTCGGCAGCATCCGGAGCAAAAAAGACAAACGTCCAGCTTTTGCTGCCACAGCAAACGTGCCAGCGGGGAAAAGTAATGCTGGTTCTCACTGCCTCCTGGAACCTCTTCAAATGCCACAGACATTTTGGCCCTCTCTGCTTTCCTGCGGACTCCATCCTCAAAAGCACCTGTTTTTGCTTTCGGCAGCCTCCGGAGCAAAAAAGACAAACGTCCAGCTTTTGCTGCCACAACAAAGGTGCCAGCGGGGAAAAGTAATGCTGGTTCTCACTGCCTCCTGGAACCCTTTCAAATGCCCCAGACAATTTGGCCCTCTCTGCTTTCCTGCGGACTCCATCCTCAAAAGCACCTGTTTTCGCTTTCGGCAACCTCATGAGCAAAAAAGACAAACGTCCAGCTTTTGCTGCCACAGCAAAGGTGCCAGCGGGGAAAAGTAATGCTGGTTCTCACTGCCTCCTGGAACCCTTTCAAATGCCACAGACAATTTGGCCCTCTCTGCTTTCCTGCGGACTCCATCCTCAAAAGCACCTGTTTTCGCTTTCGGCAGCCTGCGGAGCAAAAAAGACAAACGTCCAGCTTTTGCTGCCACAGCAAAGGTGCCAGCGGGGAAAAGTAATGCTGGTTCTCACTGCCTCCTGGAACCTCTTCAAATGCCCCAGACAATTTGGCCCTCTCTGCTTTCCTGCGGACTCCATCCTCAAAAGCACCTGTTTTCGCTTTTGGCAACCTCCGGAGCAAAAAAGACAAACGTCCAGCTTTTGCTGCCACAGCAAAGGTGCCAGCGGGGAAAAGTAATGCTGGTTCTCACTGCCTCCTGGAACCCTTTCAAATGCCCCAGACAATTAAGCCCTCTCTGCTTTCCTGCGGACTCTATCCTCAAAAGCGCCTTTTTTCACTTTCGGCGCCCTCCGGTGGTAAAAAGACAAACGTCCAGCTTTTGCTGCCACAGCAAAGGTGCCAGCGGGGAAAAGTGATGCTGGTTCTCACTGCCTCCTGGAACTCTTTCAAATGCCACAGACAATTTGGCCCTCTCTGCTTTCCTGCGGACTCCATCCTCAAAAGCACCTATTTTCGCTTTCGGCAGCCTCCGGAGCAAAAAAGACAGACGTCCAGCTTTTGCTGCCACAGCAAAGGTGCCAGCGGGGAAAAGTAATGCTGGTTCTCACTGCCTTCTGGAACCCTTTCAAATGCCCCAGACAATTTGGCCCTCTCTGCTTTCCTGCGGACTCCATCCTCAAAAGCACCTGTTTTCGCTTTCGGCAACCTCCGGAGCAAAAAAGACAAACGTCCAGCTTTTGCTGCCACAGCAAAGGTGCCAGCGGGGAAAAGTAATGCTGGTTCTCACTGCCTCCTGGAACCTGTTCAAATGCCCCAGACAATTTGGCCCTCTCTGCTTTCCTGCGGACTCCATCCTCAAAAGCACCTGTTTTCGCTTTCGGCAGCCTCCGGAGCAAAAAAGACAAACGTCCAGCTTTTGCTGCCACAGCAAAGGTGCCAGCGGGGAAAAGTAATGCTGGTTCTCACTGCCTCCTGGAACCTCTTCAAATGCCCCAGACAATTTGGCCCTCTCTGCTTTCCTGCGGACTCCATCCTCAAAAGCACCTGTTTTCGCTTTCGGCAACCTCATGAGCAAAAAAGACAAACGTCCAGCTTTTGCTGCCACAGCAAAGGTGCCAGCGGGGAAAAGTAATGCTGGTTCTCACTGCCTCCTGGAACTCTTTCAAATGCCCCAGACAATTTGGCCCTCTCTGCTTTCCTGAAACGTCTATCCTCAAAAGCACCTGTTTTCGCTTTCGGCAGCCTCCGGAGCAAAAAAGACAAACGTCCAGCTTTTGCTGCCACAACAAAGGTGCCAGCGGGGAAAAGTAATGCTGGTTCTCACTGCCTCCTGGAACCCTTTCAAATGCCACAGACAATTTGGCCCTCTCTGCTTTCCTGCGGACTCCATCCTCAAAAGCACCTGTTTTCGCTTTCGGCAACCTCCGGAGCAAAAAAGACAAACGTCCAGCTTTTGCTGCCACAGCAAAGGTGCCAGCGGGGAAAAGTAATGCTGGTTCTCACTGCCTCCTGGAACCCTTTCAAATGCCACAGACAATTTGGCCCTCTCTGCTTTCCTGCGGACTCCATCCTCAAAAGCACCTGTTTTCGCTTTCGGCAGCCTCCGGAGCAAAAAAGACAAACGTCCAGCTTTTGCTGCCACAGCAAAGGTGCCAGCGGGGAAAAGTAATGCTGGTTCTCACTGCCTCCTGGAACCCTTTCAAATGCCCCAGACAATTTGGCCCTCTCTGCTTTCCTGCGGACTCCATCCTCAAAAGCACCTGTTTTCGCTTTCGGCAACCTCCGGAGCAAAAAAGACAAACGTCCAGCTTTTGCTGCCACAGCAAAGGTGCCAGCGGGGAAAAGTAATGCTGGTTCTCACTGCCTCCTGGAACCCTTTCAAATGCCACAGACAATTTGGCCCTCTCTGCTTTTCTGCGGACTCCATCCTCAAAAGCACCTGTTTTCGCTTTCGGCAGCCTCCGGAGCAAAAAAGACAAACGTCCAGCTTTTGCTGCCACAGCAAAGGTGCCAGCGGGGAAAAGTAATGCTGGTTCTCACTGCCTCCTGGAACCTCTTCAAATGCCCCAGACAATTTGGCCCTCTCTGCTTTCCTGCGGACTCCATCCTCAAAAGCACCTGTTTTCGCTTTTGGCAACCTCCGGAGCAAAAAAGACAAACGTCCAGCTTTTGCTGCCACAGCAAAGGTGCCAGCGGGGAAAAGTAATGCTGGTTCTCACTGCCTCCTGGAACCCTTTCAAATGCCCCAGACAATTTGGCCCTCTCTGCTTTCCTGCGGACTCTATCCTCAAAAGCGCCTTTTTTCACTTTCGGCGCCCTCCGGTGGTAAAAAGACAAACGTCCAGGTTTTGCTGCCACAGCAAAGGTGCCAGCGGGGAAAAGTGATGCTGGTTCTCACTGCCTCCTGGAACTCTTTCAAATGCCACAGACAATTTGGCCCTCTCTGCTTTCCTGCGGACTCCATCCTCAAAAGCACCTATTTTCGCTTTCGGCAGCCTCCGGAGCAAAAAAGACAAACGTCCAGCTTTTGCTGCCACAGCAAAGGTGCCAGCGGGGAAAAGTAATGCTGGTTCTCACTGCCTCCTGGAACCCTTTCAAATGCCACAGACAATTTGGCCCTCTCTGCTTTCCTGCGGACTCCATCCTCAAAAGCACCTGTTTTCGCTTTCGGCAGCCTCCGGAGCAAAAAAGACAAACGTCCAGCTTTTGCTGCCACAGCAAAGGTGCCAGCGGGGAAAAGTAATGCTGGTTCTCACTGCCTCCTGGAACCTGTTCAAATGCCCCAGACAATTTGGCCCTCTCTGCTTTCCTGCGGACTCCATCCTCAAAAGCACCTGTTTTCGCTTTCGGCAGCCTCCGGAGCAAAAAAGACAAACGTCCAGCTTTTGCTGCCACAGCAAAGGTGCCAGCGGGGAAAAGTAATGCTGGTTCTCACTGCCTCCTGGAACCTCTTCAAATGCCCCAGACAATTTGGCCCTCTCTGCTTTCCTGCGGACTCCATCCTCAAAAGCACCTGTTTTCGCTTTCGGCAACCTCATGAGCAAAAAAGACAAACGTCCAGCTTTTGCTGCCACAGCAAAGGTGCCAGCGGGGAAAAGTAATGCTGGTTCTCACTGCCTCCTGGAACTCTTTCAAATGCCACAGACAATTTGGCCCTCTCTGCTTTCCTGCGGACTCCATCCTCAAAAGCACCTGTTTTCGCTTTCGGCAGCCTCCGGAGCAAAAAAGACAAACGTCCAGCTTTTGCTGCCACAGCAAAGGTGCCAGCGGGGAAAAGTAATGCTGGTTCTCACTGCCTCCTGGAACCCTTTCAAATGCCCCAGACAATTTGGCCCTCTCTGCTTTCCTGAAAAGTCTATCCTCAAAAGCACCTGTTTTCGCTTTCGGCAGCCTCCGGAGCAAAAAAGACAAACGTCCAGCTTTTGCTGCCACAACAAAGGTGCCAGCGGGGAAAAGTAATGCTGGTTCTCACTGCCTCCTGGAACCCTTTCAAATGCCACAGACAATTTGGCCCTCTCTGCTTTCCTGCGGACTCCATCCTCAAAAGCACCTGTTTTCGCTTTCGGCAACCTCATGAGCAAAAAAGACAAACGTCCAGCTTTTGCTGCCACAGCAAAGGTGCCAGCGGGGAAAAGTAATGCTGGTTCTCACTGCCTCCTGGAACCCTTTCAAATGCCACAGACAATTTGGCCCTCTCTGCTTTCCTGCGGACTCCATCCTCAAAAGCACCTGTTTTCGCTTTCGGCAGCCTCCGGAGCAAAAAAGACAAACGTCCAGCTTTTGCTGCCACAGCAAAGGTGCCAGCGGGGAAAAGTAATGCTGGTTCTCACTGCCTCCTGGAACCCTTTCAAATGCCCCAGACAATTTGGCCCTCTCTGCTTTCCTGCGGACTCCATCCTCAAAAGCACCTGTTTTCGCTTTCGGCAACCTCCGGAGCAAAAAAGACAAACGTCCAGCTTTTGCTGCCACAGCAAAGGTGCCAGCGGGGAAAAGTAATGCTGGTTCTCACTGCCTCCTGGAACCCTTTCAAATGCCACAGACAATTTGGCCCTCTCTGCTTTTCTGCGGACTCCATCCTCAAAAGCACCTGTTTTCGCTTTCGGCAGCCTCCGGAGCAAAAAAGACAAACGTCCAGCTTTTGCTGCCACAGCAAAGGTGCCAGCGGGGAAAAGTAATGCTGGTTCTCACTGCCTCCTGGAACCCTTTCAAATGCCCCAGACAATTTGGCCCTCTCTGCTTTCCTGCGGACTCCATCCTCAAAAGCACCTGTTTTCGCTTTCGGCAGCCTCCGGAGCAAAAAAGACAAACGTCCAGCTTTTGCTGCCACAGCAAAGGTGCCAGCGGGGAAAAGTAATGCTGGTTCTCACTGCCTCCTGGAACCTCTTCAAATGCCCCAGACAATTTGGCCCTCTCTGCTTTCCTGCGGACTCCATCCTCAAAAGCACCTGTTTTCGCTTTTGGCAACCTCCGGAGCAAAAAAAACAAACGTCCAGCTTTTGCTGCCACAGCAAAGGTGCCAGCGGGGAAAAGTAATGCTGGTTCTCACTGCCTCCTGGAACCCTTTCAAATGCCCCTGACAATTTGGCCCTCTCTGCTTTCCTGCGGACTCTATCCTCAAAAGCGCCTTTTTTCACTTTCGGCGCCCTCCGGTGGTAAAAAGACAAACGTCCAGCTTTTGCTGCCACAGCAAAGGTGCCAGCGGGGAAAAGTAATGCTGGTTATCACTGCCTCCTGGAACTCTTTCAAATGCCCCAGACAATTTGGCCCTCTCTGCTTTCCTGCGGACTCCATCCTCAAAAGCACCTGTTTTCGCTTTCGGCAGCCTCCGGAGCATAAAAGACAAACGTCCAGCTTTTGCTGCCACAGCAAAGGTGCCAGCGGGGAAAAGTAATGCTGGTTCTCACTGCCTCCTGGAACCCTTTCAAATGCCCCAGACAATTTGGCCCTCTCTGCTTTCCTGCGGACTCCATCCTCAAAAGCACCTGTTTTCGCTTTCGGCAGCCTCCGGAGCAAAAAAGACAAACGTCCAGCTTTTGCTGCCACAGCAAAGGTGCCAGCGGGGAAAAGTAATGCTGGTTCTCACTGCCTCCTGGAACCTCTTCAAATGCCCCAGACTATTTGGCCCTCTCTGCTTTCCTGCGGACTCCATCCTCAAAAGCACCTGTTTTCGCTTTCGGCAACCTCCGGAGCAAAAAAGACAAACGTCCAGCTTTTGCTGCCACAGCAAAGGTGCCAGCGGGGAAAAGTAATGCTGGTTCTCACTGCCTCCTGGAACCCTTTCAAATGCCACAGACAATTTGGCCCTCTCTGCTTTCCTGCGGACTCCATCCTCAAAAGCACCTGTTTTCGCTTTCGGGAGCCTCCGGAGCAAAAAAGACAAACGTCCAGCTTTTGCTGCCACAGCAAAGGTGCCAGCGGGGAAAAGTGATGCTGGTTCTAACTGCTTCCTGGAACCCTTTCAAATGCCCCAGACAATTAAGCCCTCTCTGCTTTCCTGCGGACTCTATCCTCAAAAGCGCCTTTTTTCACTTTCGGCGCCCTCCGGTGGTAAAAAGACAAACGTCCAGCTTTTGCTGCCACAGCAAAGGTGCCAGCGGGGAAAAGTAATGCTGGTTCTCACTGCCTCCTGGAACTCTTTCAAATGCCACAGACAATTTGGCCCTCTCTGCTTTCCTGCGGACTCCATCCTCAAAAGCACCTGTTTTCGCTTTCGGCAGCCTCCGGAGCAAAAAAGACAAACGTCCAGCCTTTGCTGCCACAACAAAGGTGCCAGCGGGGAAAAGTAATGCTGGTTCTCACTGCCTCCTGGAACCCTTTCAAATGCCCCAGACAATTTGGCCCTCTCTGCTTTCCTGCGGACTCTATCCTCAAAAGCACCTGTTTTCGCTTTCGGCAGCCTCCGGAGCAAAAAAGACAAACGTCCAGCTTTTGCTGCCACAGCAAAGGTGCCAGCGGGGAAAAGTAATGCTGGTTCTCACTACCTCCTTGAACCCTTTCAAATGCCACAGACAATTTGGCCCTCTCTGCTTTCCTGCGGACTCCATCCTCAAAAGCACCTGTTTTCGCTTTCGGCAACCTCATGAGCAAAAAAGACAAACGTCCAGCTTTTGCTGCCACAGCAAAGGTGCCAGCGGGGAAAAGTAATGCTGGTTCTCACTGCCTCCTGGAACCCTTTCAAATGCCACAGACAATTTGGCCCTCTCTGCTTTCCTGCGGACTCCATCCTCAAAAGCACCTGTTTTCGCTTTCGGCAGCCTCCGGAGCAAAAAAGACAAACGTCCAGCTTTTGCTGCCACAGCAAAGGTGCCAGCGGGGAAAAGTAATGCTGGTTCTCACTGCCTCCTGGAACCTCTTCAAATGCCCCAGACAATTTGGCCCTCTCTGCTTTCCTGCGGACTCCATCCTCAAAAGCACCTGTTTTCGCTTTTGGCAACCTCCGGAGCAAAAAAGACAAACGTCCAGCTTTTGCTGCCACAGCAAAGGTGCCAGCGGGGAAAAGTAATGCTGGTTCTCACTGCCTCCTGGAACCCTTTCAAATGCCCCTGACAATTTGGCCCTCTCTGCTTTCCTGCGGACTCTATCCTCAAAAGCGCCTTTTTTCACTTTCGGCGCCCTCCGGTGGTAAAAAGACAAACGTCCAGCTTTTGCTGCCACAGCAAAGGTGCCAGCAGGGAAAAGTAATGCTGGTTCTCACTGCCTCCTGGAACTCTTTCAAATGCCACAGACAATTTGGCCCTCTCTGCTTTCCTGCGGACTCCATCCTCAAAAGCACCTGTTTTCGCTTTCGGCAACCTCCGGAGCAAAAAAGACAAACGTCCAGCTTTTGCTGCCACAGCAAAGGTGCCAGCGGGGAAAAGTAATGCTGGTTCTCACTGCCTCCTGGAACCTGTTCAAATGCCCCAGACAATTTGGCCCTCTCTGCTTTCCTGCGGACTCCATCCTCAAAAGCACCTGTTTTCGCTTTCGGCAGCCTCCGGAGCAAAAAAGACAAACGTCCAGCTTTTGCTGCCACAGCAAAGGTGCCAGCGGGGAAAAGTAATGCTGGTTCTCACTGCCTCCTGGAACCCTTTCAAATGCCCCAGACAATTAAGCCCTCTCTGCTTTCCTGCGGACTCTATCCTCAAAAGCGCCTTTTTTCACTTTCGGCGCCCTCTGGTCGTAAAAAGACAAACGTCCAGCTTTTGCTGCCACAGCAAAGGTGCCAGCGGGGAAAAGTAATGCTGGTTCTCACTGCCTCCTGGAACCCTTTCAAATGCCCCAGACAATTTGGCCCTCTTTGCTTTCCTGCGGACTCCATCCTCAAAAGCACCTGTTTTCGTATTCGGCAGCCTCCGGAGCAAAAAAGACAAACGTCCAGCTTTTGCTGCCACAGCAAAGGTGCCAGCGGGGAAAAGTAATGCTGGTTCTCACTGCCTCCTGGAACCCTTTCAAATGCCCCAGACAATTAAGCCCTCTCTGCTTTCCTGCGGACTCCATCCTCAAAAGCACCTGTTTTCGCTTTCGGCAGCCTCCGGAGCAAAAAAGACAAACGTCCAGCTTTTGCTGCCACAGCAAAGGTGCCAGCGGGGAAAAGTAATGCTGGTTCTCACTGCCTCCTGGAACCTCTTCAAATGCCCCAGACAATTTGGCCCTCTCTGCTTTCCTGCGGACTCCATCCTCAAAAGCACCTGTTTTCGCTTTCGGCAACCTCATGAGCAAAAAAGACAAACGTCCAGCTTTTGCTGCCACAGCAAAGGTGCCAGCGGGGAAAAGTAATGCTGGTTCTCACTGCCTCCTGGAACTCTTTCAAATGCCCCAGACAATTTGGCCCTCTCTGCTTTCCTGAAAAGTCTATCCTCAAAAGCACCTGTTTTCGCTTTCGGCAGCCTCCGGAGCAAAAAAGACAAACGTCCAGCTTTTGCTGCCACAACAAAGGTGCCAGCGGGGAAAAGTAATGCTGGTTCTCACTGCCTCCTGGAACCCTTTCAAATGCCACAGACAATTTGGCCCTCTCTGCTTTCCTGCGGACTCCATCCTCAAAAGCACCTGTTTTCGCTTTCGGCAACCTCATGAGCAAAAAAGACAAACGTCCAGCTTTTGCTGCCACAGCAAAGGTGCCAGCGGGGAAAAGTAATGCTGGTTCTCACTGCCTCCTGGAACCCTTTCAAATGCCACAGACAATTTGGCCCTCTCTGCTTTCCTGCGGACTCCATCCTCAAAAGCACCTGTTTTCGCTTTCGGCAGCCTCCGGAGCAAAAAAGACAAACGTCCAGCTTTTGCTGCCACAGCAAAGGTGCCAGCGGGGAAAAGTAATGCTGGTTCTCACTGCCTCCTGGAACCCTTTCAAATGCCCCAGACAATTTGGCCCTCTCTGCTTTCCTGCGGACTCCATCCTCAAAAGCACCTGTTTTCGCTTTCGGCAACCTCCGGAGCAAAAAAGACAAACGTCCAGCTTTTGCTGCCACAGCAAAGGTGCCAGCGGGGAAAAGTAATGCTGGTTCTCACTGCCTCCTGGAACCCTTTCAAATGCCACAGACAATTTGGCCCTCTCTGCTTTTCTGCGGACTCCATCCTCAAAAGCACCTGTTTTCGCTTTCGGCAGCCTGCGGAGCAAAAAAGACAAACGTCCAGCTTTTGCTGCCACAGCAAAGGTGCCAGCGGGGAAAAGTAATGCTGGTTCTCACTGCCTCCTGGAACCTCTTCAAATGCCCCAGACAATTTGGCCCTCTCTGCTTTCCTGCGGACTCCATCCTCAAAAGCACCTGTTTTCGCTTTTGGCAACCTCCGGAGCAAAAAAGACAAACGTCCAGCTTTTGCTGCCACAGCAAAGGTGCCAGCGGGGAAAAGTAATGCTGGTTCTCACTGCCTCCTGGAACCCTTTCAAATGCCACAGACAATTTGGCCCTCTCTGCTTTCCTGCGGACTCTATCCTCAAAAGCGCCTTTTTTCACTTTCGGCGCCCTCCGGTGGTAAAAAGACAAACGTCCAGGTTTTGCTGCCACAGCAAAGGTGCCAGCGGGGAAAAGTGATGCTGGTTCTCACTGCCTCCTGGAACTCTTTCAAATGCCACAGACAATTTGGCCCTCTCTGCTTTCCTGCGGACTCCATCCTCAAAAGCACCTATTTTCGCTTTCGGCAGCCTCCGGAGCAAAAAAGACAAACGTCCAGCTTTTGCTGCCACAGCAAAGGTGCCAGCGGGGAAAAGTAATGCTGGTTCTCACTGCCTCCTGGAACCCTTTCAAATGCCACAGACAATTTGGCCCTCTCTGCTTTCCTGCGGACTCCATCCTCAAAAGCACCTGTTTTCGCTTTCGGCAGCCTCCGGAGCAAAAAAGACAAACGTCCAGCTTTTGCTGCCACAGCAAAGGTGCCAGCGGGGAAAAGTAATGCTGGTTCTCACTGCCTCCTGGAACCTGTTCAAATGCCCCAGACAATTTGGCCCTCTCTGCTTTCCTGCGGACTCCATCCTCAAAAGCACCTGTTTTCGCTTTCGGCAGCCTCCGGAGCAAAAAAGACAAACGTCCAGCTTTTGCTGCCACAGCAAAGGTGCCAGCGGGGAAAAGTAATGCTGGTTCTCACTGCCTCCTGGAACCTGTTCAAATGCCCCAGACAATTTGGCCCTCTCTGCTTTCCTGCGGACTCCATCCTCAAAAGCACCTGTTTTCGCTTTCGGCAACCTCATGAGCAAAAAAGACAAACGTCCAGCTTTTGCTGCCACAGCAAAGGTGCCAGCGGGGAAAAGTAATGCTGGTTCTCACTGCCTCCTGGAACTCTTTCAAATGCCACAGACAATTTGGCCCTCTCTGCTTTCCTGCGGACTCCATCTTCAAAAGCACCTGTTTTCGCTTTCGGCAGCCTCCGGAGCAAAAAAGACAAACGTCCAGCTTTTGCTGCCACAGCAAAGGTGCCAGCGGGGAAAAGTAATGCTGGTTCTCACTGCCTCCTGGAACCCTTTCAAATGCCCCAGACAATTTGGCCCTCTCTGCTTTCCTGAAAAGTCTATCCTCAAAAGCACCTGTTTTCGCTTTCGGCAGCCTCCGGAGCAAAAAAGACAAACGTCCAGCTTTTGCTGCCACAACAAAGGTGCCAGCGGGGAAAAGTAATGCTGGTTCTCACTGCCTCCTGGAACCCTTTCAAATGCCACAGACAATTTGGCCCTCTCTGCTTTCCTGCGGACTCCATCCTCAAAAGCACCTGTTTTCGCTTTCGGCAACCTCATGAGCAAAAAAGACAAACGTCCAGCTTTTGCTGCCACAGCAAAGGTGCCAGTGGGGAAAAGTAATGCTGGTTCTCACTGCCTCCTGGAACCCTTTCAAATGCCACAGACAATTTGGCCCTCTCTGCTTTCCTGCGGACTCCATCCTCAAAAGCACCTGTTTTCGCTTTCGGCAGCCTCCGGAGCAAAAAAGACAAACGTCCAGCTTTTGCTGCCACAGCAAAGGTGCCAGCGGGGAAAAGTAATGCTGGTTCTCACTGCCTCCTGGAACCCTTTCAAATGCCCCAGACAATTTGGCCCTCTCTGCTTTCCTGCGGACTCCATCCTCAAAAGCACCTGTTTTCGCTTTCGGCAACCTCCGGAGCAAAAAAGACAAACGTCCAGCTTTTGCTGCCACAGCAAAGGTGCCAGCGGGGAAAAGTAATGCTGGTTCTCACTGCCTCCTGGAACCCTTTCAAATGCCACAGACAATTTGGCCCTCTCTGCTTTTCTGCGGACTCCATCCTCAAAAGCACCTGTTTTCGCTTTCGGCAGCCTCCGGAGCAAAAAAGACAAACGTCCAGCTTTTGCTGCCACAGCAAAGGTGCCAGCGGGGAAAAGTAATGCTGGTTCTCACTGCCTCCTGGAACCCTTTCAAATGCCCCAGACAATTTGGCCCTCTCTGCTTTCCTGCGGACTCCATCCTCAAAAGCACCTGTTTTCGCTTTCGGCAGCCTCCGGAGCAAAAAAGACAAACGTCCAGCTTTTGCTGCCACAGCAAAGGTGCCAGCGGGGAAAAGTAATGCTGGTTCTCACTGCCTCCTGGAACCTCTTCAAATGCCACAGACAATTTGGCCCTCTCTGCTTTCCTGCGGACTCCATCCTCAAAAGCACCTGTTTTCGCTTTTGGCAACCTCCGGAGCAAAAAAAACAAACGTCCAGCTTTTGCTGCCACAGCAAAGGTGCCAGCGGGGAAAAGTAATGCTGGTTCTCACTGCCTCCTGGAACCCTTTCAAATGCCCCTGACAATTTGGCCCTCTCTGCTTTCCTGCGGACTCTATCCTCAAAAGCGCCTTTTTTCACTTTCGGCGCCCTCCGGTGGTAAAAAGACAAACGTCCAGCTTTTGCTGCCACAGCAAAGGTGCCAGCGGGGAAAAGTAATGCTGGTTATCACTGCCTCCTGGAACTCTTTCAAATGCCCCAGACAATTTGGCCCTCTCTGCTTTCCTGCGGACTCCATCCTCAAAAGCACCTGTTTTCGCTTTCGGCAGCCTCCGGAGCATAAAAGACAAATGTCCAGCTTTTGCTGCCACAGCAAAGGTGCCAGCGGGGAAAAGTAATGCTGGTTCTCACTGCCTCCTGGAACCCTTTCAAATGCCACAGACAATTTGGCCCTCTCTGCTTTCCTGCGGACTCCATCCTCAAAAGCACCTGTTTTCGCTTTCGGCAGCCTCCGGAGCAAAAAAGACAAACGTCCAGCTTTTGCTGCCACAGCAAAGGTGCCAGCGGGGAAAAGTAATGCTGGTTCTCACTGCCTCCTGGAACCTCTTCAAATGCCACAGACTATTTGGCCCTCTCTGCTTTCCTGCGGACTCCATCCTCAAAAGCACCTGTTTTCGCTTTCGGCAACCTCCGGAGCAAAAAAGACAAACGTCCAGCTTTTGCTGCCACAGCAAAGGTGCCAGCGGGGAAAAGTAATGCTGGTTCTCACTGCCTCCTGGAACCCTTTCAAATGTCACAGACAATTTGGCCCTCTCTGCTTTCCTGCGGACTCCATCCTCAAAAGCACCTGTTTTCGCTTTCGGGAGCCTCCGGAGCAAAAAAGACAAACGTCCAGCTTTTGCTGCCACAGCAAAGGTGCCAGCGGGGAAAAGTGATGCTGGTTCTCACTGCCTCCTGGAACCCTTTCAAATGCCCCAGACAATTAAGCCCTCTCTGCTTTCCTGCGGACTCTATCCTCAAAAGCGCCTTTTTTCACTTTCGGCGCCCTCCGGTGGTAAAAAGACAAACGTCCAGCTTTTGCTGCCACAGCAAAGGTGCCAGCGGGGAAAAGTAATGCTGGTTCTCACTGCCTCCTGGAACTCTTTCAAATGCCACAGACAATTTGGCCCTCTCTGCTTTCCTGCGGACTCCATCCTCAAAAGCACCTGTTTTCGCTTTCGGCAGCCTCCGGAGCAAAAAAGACAAACGTCCAGCCTTTGCTGCCACAACAAAGGTGCCAGCGGGGAAAAGTAATGCTGGTTCTCACTGCCTCCTGGAACCCTTTCAAATGCCCCAGACAATTTGGCCCTCTCTGCTTTCCTGCGGACTCTATCTTCAAAAGCACCTGTTTTCGCTTTCGGCAGCCTCCGGAGCAAAAAAGACAAACGTCCAGCTTTTGCTGCCACAGCAAAGGTGCCAGCGGGGAAAAGTAATGCTGGTTCTCACTACCTCCTTGAACCCTTTCAAATGCCACAGACAATTTGGCCCTCTCTGCTTTCCTGCGGACTCCATCCTCAAAAGCACCTGTTTTCGCTTTCGGCAACCTCATGAGCAAAAAAGACAAACGTCCAGCTTTTGCTGCCACAGCAAAGGTGCCAGCGGGGAAAAGTAATGCTGGTTCTCACTGCCTCCTGGAACCCTTTCAAATGCCCCAGACAATTTGGCCCTCTCTGCTTTCCTGCGGACTCCATCCTCAAAAGCACCTGTTTTCGCTTTCGGCAGCCTCCGGAGCAAAAAAGACAAACGTCCAGCTTTTGCTGCCACAGCAAAGGTGCCAGCGGGGAAAAGTAATGCTGGTTCTCACTGCCTCCTGGAACCTCTTCAAATGCCCCAGACAATTTGGCCCTCTCTGCTTTCCTGCGGACTCCATCCTCAAAAGCACCTGTTTTCGCTTTTGGCAACCTCCGGAGCAAAAAAGACAAACGTCCAGCTTTTGCTGCCACAGCAAAGGTGCCAGCGGGGAAAAGTGATGCTGGTTCTCACTGCCTCCTGGAACTCTTTCAAATGCCACAGACAATTTGGCCCTCTCTGCTTTCCTGCGGACTCCATCCTCAAAAGCACCTGTTTTCGCTTTCGGCAGCCTCCGGAGCAAAAAAGACAAACGTCCAGCCTTTGATGCCACAACAAAGGTGCCAGCGGGGAAAAGTAATGCTGGTTCTCACTGCCTCCTGGAACCCTTTCAAATGCCCCAGACAATTTGGCCCTCTCTGCTTTCCTGCGGACTCTATCCTCAAAAGCACCTGTTTTCGCTTTCGGCAGCCTCCGGAGCAAAAAAGACAAACGTCCAGCTTTTGCTGCCACAGCAAAGGTGCCAGCGGGGAAAAGTAATGCTGGTTCTCACTACCTCCTTGAACCCTTTCAAATGCCCCAGACAATTTGGCCCTCTCTGCTTTCCTGCGGACTCCATCCTCAAAAGCACCTGTTTTCGCTTTTGGCAACCTCCGGAGCAAAAAAGACAAACGTCCAGCTTTTGCTGCCACAGCAAAGGTGCCAGCGGGGAAAAGTAATGCTGGTTCTCACTGCCTCCTGGAACCCTTTCAAATGCCCCTGACAATTTGGCCCTCTCTGCTTTCCTGCGGACTCTATCCTCAAAAGCGCCTTTTTTCACTTTCGGCGCCCTCCGGTGGTAAAAAGACAAACGTCCAGCTTTTGCTGCCACAGCAAAGGTGCCAGCGGGGAAAAGTAATGCTGGTTATCACTGCCTCCTGGAACTCTTTCAAATGCCCCAGACAATTTGGCCCTCTCTGCTTTCCTGCGGACTCCATCCTCAAAAGCACCTGTTTTCGCTTTCGGCAGCCTCCGGAGCATAAAAGACAAATGTCCAGCTTTTGCTGCCACAGCAAAGGTGCCAGCGGGGAAAAGTAATGCTGGTTCTCACTGCCTCCTGGAACCCTTTCAAATGCCCCAGACAATTTGGCCCTCTCTGCTTTCCTGCGGACTCCATCCTCAAAAGCACCTGTTTTCGCTTTCGGCAGCCTCCGGAGCAAAAAAGACAAACGTCCAGCTTTTGCTGCCACAGCAAAGGTGCCAGCGGGGAAAAGTAATGCTGGTTCTCACTACCTCCTTGAACCCTTTCAAATGCCACAGACAATTTGGCCCTCTCTGCTTTCCTGCGGACTCCATCCTCAAAAGCACCTGTTTTCGCTTTCGGCAACCTCATGAGCAAAAAAGACAAACGTCCAGCTTTTGCTGCCACAGCAAAGGTGCCAGCGGGGAAAAGTAATGCTGGTTCTCACTGCCTCCTGGAACCCTTTCAAATGCCCCAGACAATTTGGCCCTCTCTGCTTTCCTGCGGACTCCATCCTCAAAAGCACCTGTTTTCGCTTTCGGCAGCCTCCGGAGCAAAAAAGACAAACGTCCAGCTTTTGCTGCCACAGCAAAGGTGCCAGCGGGGAAAAGTAATGCTGGTTCTCACTGCCTCCTGGAACCTCTTCAAATGCCCCAGACAATTTGGCCCTCTCTGCTTTCCTGCGGACTCCATCCTCAAAAGCACCTGTTTTCGCTTTTGGCAACCTCCGGAGCAAAAAAGACAAACGTCCAGCATTTGCTGCCACAGCAAAGGTGCCAGCGGGGAAAAGTGATGCTGGTTCTCACTGCCTCCTGGAACTCTTTCAAATGCCACAGACAATTTGGCCCTCTCTGCTTTCCTGCGGACTCCATCCTCAAAAGCACCTGTTTTCGCTTTCGGCAGCCTCCGGAGCAAAAAAGACAAACGTCCAGCCTTTGATGCCACAACAAAGGTGCCAGCGGGGAAAAGTAATGCTGGTTCTCACTGCCTCCTGGAACCCTTTCAAATGCCCCAGACAATTTGGCCCTCTCTGCTTTCCTGCGGACTCTATCCTCAAAAGCACCTGTTTTCGCTTTCGGCAGCCTCCGGAGCAAAAAAGACAAACGTCCAGCTTTTGCTGCCACAGCAAAGGTGCCAGCGGGGAAAAGTAATGCTGGTTCTCACTACCTCCTTGAACCCTTTCAAATGCCCCAGACAATTTGGCCCTCTCTGCTTTCCTGCGGACTCCATCCTCAAAAGCACCTGTTTTCGCTTTTGGCAACCTCCGGAGCAAAAAAGACAAACGTCCAGCTTTTGCTGCCACAGCAAAGGTGCCAGCGGGGAAAAGTAATGCTGGTTCTCACTGCCTCCTGGAACCCTTTCAAATGCCCCTGACAATTTGGCCCTCTCTGCTTTCCTGCGGACTCTATCCTCAAAAGCGCCTTTTTTCACTTTCGGCGCCCTCCGGTGGTAAAAAGACAAACGTCCAGCTTTTGCTGCCACAGCAAAGGTGCCAGCGGGGAAAAGTAATGCTGGTTATCACTGCCTCCTGGAACTCTTTCAAATGCCCCAGACAATTTGGCCCTCTCTGCTTTCCTGCGGACTCCATCCTCAAAAGCACCTGTTTTCGCTTTCGGCAGCCTCCGGAGCATAAAAGACAAATGTCCAGCTTTTGCTGCCACAGCAAAGGTGCCAGCGGGGAAAAGTAATGCTGGTTCTCACTGCCTCCTGGAACCCTTTCAAATGCCCCAGACAATTTGGCCCTCTCTGCTTTCCTGCGGACTCCATCCTCAAAAGCACCTGTTTTCGCTTTCGGCAGCCTCCGGAGCAAAAAAGACAAACGTCCAGCTTTTGCTGCCACAGCAAAGGTGCCAGCGGGGAAAAGTAATGCTGGTTCTCACTGCCTCCTGGAACCTCTTCAAATGCCCCAGACTATTTGGCCCTCTCTGCTTTCCTGCGGACTCCATCCTCAAAAGCACCTGTTTTCGCTTTCGGCAACCTCCGGAGCAAAAAAGACAAACGTCCAGCTTTTGCTGCCACAGCAAAGGTGCCAGCGGGGAAAAGTAATGCTGGTTCTCACTGCCTCCTGGAACCCTTTCAAATGTCACAGACAATTTGGCCCTCTCTGCTTTCCTGCGGACTCCATCCTCAAAAGCACCTGTTTTCGCTTTCGGGAGCCTCCGGAGCAAAAAAGACAAACGTCCAGCTTTTGCTGCCACAGCAAAGGTGCCAGCGGGGAAAAGTGATGCTGGTTCTCACTGCCTCCTGGAACCCTTTCAAATGCCCCAGACAATTAAGCCCTCTCTGCTTTCCTGCGGACTCTATCCTCAAAAGCGCCTTTTTTCACTTTCGGCGCCCTCCGGTGGTAAAAAGACAAACGTCCAGCTTTTGCTGCCACAGCAAAGGTGCCAGCGGGGAAAAGTAATGCTGGTTCTCACTGCCTCCTGGAACTCTTTCAAATGCCACAGACAATTTGGCCCTCTCTGCTTTCCTGCGGACTCCATCCTCAAAAGCACCTGTTTTCGCTTTCGGCAGCCTCCGGAGCAAAAAAGACAAACGTCCAGCCTTTGCTGCCACAACAAAGGTGCCAGCGGGGAAAAGTAATGCTGGTTCTCACTGCCTCCTGGAACCCTTTCAAATGCCCCAGACAATTTGGCCCTCTCTGCTTTCCTGCGGACTCTATCTTCAAAAGCACCTGTTTTCGCTTTCGGCAGCCTCCGGAGCAAAAAAGACAAACGTCCAGCTTTTGCTGCCACAGCAAAGGTGCCAGCGGGGAAAAGTAATGCTGGTTCTCACTACCTCCTTGAACCCTTTCAAATGCCACAGACAATTTGGCCCTCTCTGCTTTCCTGCGGACTCCATCCTCAAAAGCACCTGTTTTCGCTTTCGGCAACCTCATGAGCAAAAAAGACAAACGTCCAGCTTTTGCTGCCACAGCAAAGGTGCCAGCGGGGAAAAGTAATGCTGGTTCTCACTGCCTCCTGGAACCCTTTCAAATGCCACAGACAATTTGGCCCTCTCTGCTTTCCTGCGGACTCCATCCTCAAAAGCACCTGTTTTCGCTTTTGGCAACCTCCGGAGCAAAAAAGACAAACGTCCAGCTTTTGCTGCCACAGCAAAGGTGCCAGCGGGGAAAAGTAATGCTGGTTCTCACTGCCTCCTGGAACCCTTTCAAATGCCCCTGACAATTTGGCCCTCTCTGCTTTCCTGCGGACTCTATCCTCAAAAGCGCCTTTTTTCACTTTCGGCGCCCTCCGGTGGTAAAAAGACAAACGTCCAGCTTTTGCTGCCACAGCAAAGGTGCCAGCAGGGAAAAGTAATGCTGGTTCTCACTGCCTCCTGGAACTCTTTCAAATGCCACAGACAATTTGGCCCTCTCTGCTTTCCTGCGGACTCCATCCTCAAAAGCACCTGTTTTCGCTTTCGGCAACCTCCGGAGCAAAAAAGACAAACGTCCAGCTTTTGCTGCCACAGCAAAGGTGCCAGCGGGGAAAAGTAATGCTGGTTCTCACTGCCTCCTGGAACCTGTTCAAATGCCCCAGACAATTTGGCCCTCTCTGCTTTCCTGCGGACTCCATCCTCAAAAGCACCTGTTTTCGCTTTCGGCAGCCTCCGGAGCAAAAAAGACAAACGTCCAGCTTTTGCTGCCACAGCAAAGGTGCCAGCGGGGAAAAGTAATGCTGGTTCTCACTGCCTCCTGGAACCCTTTCAAATGCCCCAGACAATTAAGCCCTCTCTGCTTTCCTGCGGACTCTATCCTCAAAAGCGCCTTTTTTCACTTTCGGCGCCCTCTGGTCGTAAAAGGACAAACGTCCAGCTTTTGCTGCCACAGCAAAGGTGCCAGCGGGGAAAAGTAATGCTGGTTCTCACTGCCTCCTGGAACCCTTTCAAATGCCCCAGACAATTTGGCCCTCTTTGCTTTCCTGCGGACTCCATCCTCAAAAGCACCTGTTTTCGCTTTCGGCAGCCTCCGGAGCAAAAAAGACAAACGTCCAGCTTTTGCTGCCACAGCAAAGGTGCCAGCGGGGAAAAGTAATGCTGGTTCTCACTGCCTCCTGGAACCCTTTCAAATGCCCCAGACAATTAAGCCCTCTCTGCTTTCCTGCGGACTCTATCCTCAAAAGCGCCTTTTTTCACTTTCGGCGCACTCCGGTGGTAAAAAGACAAACGTCCAGCTTTTGCTGCCACAGCAAAGGTGCCAGCGGGGAAAAGTGATGCTGGTTCTCACTGCCTCCTGGAACTCTTTCAAATGCCACAGACAATTTGGCCCTCTCTGCTTTCCTGCGGACTCCATCCTCAAAAGCACCTGTTTTCGCTTTCGGCAGCCTCCGGAGCAAAAAAGACAAACGTCCAGCCTTTGCTGCCACAACAAAGGTGCCAGCGGGGAAAAGTAATGCTGGTTCTCACTGCCTCCTGGAACCCTTTCAAATGCCCCAGACAATTTGGCCCTCTCTGCTTTCCTGCGGACTCTATCCTCAAAAGCACCTGTTTTCGCTTTCGGCAGCCTCCGGAGCAAAAAAGACAAACGTCCAGCTTTTGCTGCCACAGCAAAGGTGCCAGCGGGGAAAAGTAATGCTGGTTCTCACTACCTCCTTGAACCCTTTCAAATGCCCCAGACAATTTGGCCCTCTCTGCTTTCCTGCGGACTCCATCCTCAAAAGCACCTGTTTTCGCTTTTGGCAACCTCCGGAGCAAAAAAGACAAACGTCCAGCTTTTGCTGCCACAGCAAAGGTGCCAGCGGGGAAAAGTAATGCTGGTTCTCACTGCCTCCTGGAACCCTTTCAAATGCCCCTGACAATTTGGCCCTCTCTGCTTTCCTGCAGACTCTATCCTCAAAAGCGCCTTTTTTCACTTTCGGCGCCCTCCGGTGGTAAAAAGACAAACGTCCAGCTTTTGCTGCCACAGCAAAGGTGCCAGCAGGGAAAAGTAATGCTGGTTCTCACTGCCTCCTGGAACTCTTTCAAATGCCACAGACAATTTGGCCCTCTCTGCTTTCCTGCGGACTCCATCCTCAAAAGCACCTGTTTTCGCTTTCGGCAACCTCCGGAGCAAAAAAGACAAACGTCCAGCTTTTGCTGCCACAGCAAAGGTGCCAGCGGGGAAAAGTAATGCTGGTTCTCACTGCCTCCTGGAACCTGTTCAAATGCCCAAGACAATTTGGCCCTCTCTGCTTTCCTGCGGACTCCATCCTCAAAAGCACCTGTTTTCGCTTTCGGCAGCCTCCGGAGCAAAAAAGACAAACGTCCAGCTTTTGCTGCCACAGCAAAGGTGCCAGCGGGGAAAAGTAATGCTGGTTCTCACTGCCTCCTGGAACCCTTTCAAATGCCCCAGACAATTAAGCCCTCTCTGCTTTCCTGCGGACTCTATCCTCAAAAGCGCCTTTTTTCACTTTCGGCGCCCTCTGGTCGTAAAAAGACAAACGTCCAGCTTTTGCTGCCACAGCAAAGGTGCCAGCGGGGAAAAGTAATGCTGGTTCTCACTGCCTCCTGGAACCCTTTCAAATGCCCCAGACAATTTGGCCCTCTCTGCTTTCCTGCGGACTCCATCCTCAAAAGCACCTGTTTTCGCTTTCGGCAGCCTCCGGAGCAAAAAAGACAAACGTCCAGCTTTTGCTGCCACAGCAAAGGTGCCAGCGGGGAAAAGTAATGCTGGTTCTCACTGCCTCCTGGAACCTGTTCAAATGCCCCAGACAATTTGGCCCTCTCTGCTTTCCTGCGGACTCCATCCTCAAAAGCACCTGTTTTCGCTTTCGGCAGCCTCTGGAGCAAAAAAGACAAACGTCCAGCTTTTGCTGCCACAGCAAAGGTGCCAGCGGGGAAAAGTAATGCTGGTTCTCACTGCCTCCTGGAACACTTTCAAATGCCACAGACAATTTGGCCCTCTCTGCTTTCCTGCGGACTCCATCCTCAAAAGCACCTGTTTTCGCTTTCGGCAGCCTCCGGAGCAAAAAAGACAAACGTCCAGCTTTTGCTGCCACAGCAAAGGTGCCAGCGGGGAAAAGTAATGCTGGTTCTCACTGCCTCCTGGAACCCTTTCAAATGCCCCAGACAATTTGGCCCTCTCTGCTTTCCTGCGGACTCCATCCTCAAAAGCACCTGTTTTCGCTTTCGGCAGCCTCCGGAGCAAAAAAGACAAACGTCCAGCTTTTGCTGCCACAGCAAAGGTGCCAGCGGGGAAAAGTAATGCTGGTTCTCACTGCCTCCTGGAACCCTTTCAAATGCCCCAGACAATTAAGCCCTCTCTGCTTTCCTGCGGACTCTATCCTCAAAAGCGCCTTTTTTCACTTTCGGCGTACTCCGG
Organism: Vanellus vanellus; assembly: GCF_965231255.1. NCBI lineage: Eukaryota > Metazoa > Chordata > Aves > Charadriiformes > Charadriidae > Vanellus > Vanellus vanellus. The sequence continues at coordinate 31,856 of NW_028127581.1, forward strand.
TGGTAAAAAGACAAACGTCCAGCTTTTGCTGCCACAGCAAAGGTGCCAGCGGGGAAAAGTGATGCTGGTTCTCACTGCCTCCTGGAACTCTTTCAAATGCCACAGACAATTTGGCCCTCTCTGCTTTCCTGCGGACTCCATCCTCAAAAGCACCTGTTTTCGCTTTCGGCAGCCTCCGGAGCAAAAAAGACAAACGTCCAGCCTTTGATGCCACAACAAAGGTGCCAGCGGGGAAAAGTAATGCTGGTTCTCACTGCCTCCTGGAACCCTTTCAAATGCCCCAGACAATTTGGCCCTCTCTGCTTTCCTGCGGACTCTATCCTCAAAAGCACCTGTTTTCGCTTTCGGCAGCCTCCGGAGCAAAAAAGACAAACGTCCAGCTTTTGCTGCCACAGCAAAGGTGCCAGCGGGGAAAAGTAATGCTGGTTCTCACTACCTCCTTGAACCCTTTCAAATGCCCCAGACAATTTGGCCCTCTCTGCTTTCCTGCGGACTCCATCCTCAAAAGCACCTGTTTTCGCTTTCGGCAACCTCCGGAGCAAAAAAGACAAACGTCCAGCTTTTGCTGCCACAGCAAAGGTGCCAGCGGGGAAAAGTAATGCTGGTTCTCACTGCCTCCTGGAACCCTTTCAAATGCCACAGACAATTTGGCCCTCTCTGCTTTCCTGCGGACTCCATCCTCAAAAGCACCTGTTTTCGCTTTCGGCAGCCTCCAAAGCAAAAAAGACAAACGTCCAGCTTTTGCTGCCACAGCAAAGGTGCCAGAGGGGAAAAGTAATGCTGGTTCTCACTGCCTCCTGGAACCCTTTCAAATGCCACAGACAATTTGGCCCTCTCTGCTTTCCTGCGGACTCCATCCTCAAAAGCAGCTGTTTTCGCTTTCGGCAGCCTCCGGAGCAAAAAAGACAAACGTCCAGCTTTTGCTGCCACAGCAAAGGTGCCAACGGGGAAAAGTAATGCTGGTTCTCACTGCCTCCTGGAACCCTTTCAAATGCCACAGACAATTTGGCCCTCTCTGCTTTCCTGCGGACTCCATCCTCAAAAGCACCTGTTTTCGCTTTCGGCAACCTCCGGAGCAAAAAAGACAAACGTCCAGCTTTTGCTGCCACAGCAAAGGTGCCAGCGGGGAAAAGTAATGCTGGTTCTCACTGCCTCCTGGAACCCTTTCAAATGCCACAGACAATTTGGCCCTCTCTGCTTTCCTGCGGACTCCATCCTCAAAAGCACCTGTTTTCGCTTTCGGCAGCCTCCGGAGCAAAAAAGACAAACGTCCAGCTTTTGCTGCCACAGCAAAGGTGCCAGCGGGGAAAAGTAATGCTGGTTCTCACTGCCTCCTGGAACCCTTTCAAATGCCACAGACAATTTGGCCCTCTCTGCTTTCCTGCGGACTCCATCCTCAAAAGCACCTGTTTTCGCTTTCGGCAACCTCCGGAGCAAAAAAGACAAACGTCCAGCTTTTGCTGCCACAGCAAAGGTGCCAGCGGGGAAAAGTAATGCTGGTTCTCACTGCCTCCTGGAACCCTTTCAAATGCCCCAGACAATTTGGCCCTCTCTGCTTTCCTGCGGACTCCATCCTCAAAAGCACCTGTTTTCGCTTTCGGCAACCTCCGGAGCAAAAAAGACAAACGTCCAGCTTTTGCTGCCACAGCAAAGGTGCCAGAGGGGAAAAGTAATGCTGGTTCTCACTGCCTCCTGGAACCCTTTCAAATGCCACAGACAATTTGGCCCTCTCTGCTTTCCTGCGGACTCCATCCTCAAAAGCACCTGTTTTCGCTTTCGGCAGCCTCCGGAGCAAAAAAGACAAACGTCCAGCTTTTGCTGCCACAGCAAAGGTGCCAGCGGGGAAAAGTAATGCTGGTTCTCACTGCCTCCTGGAACCTCTTCAAATGCCCCAGACAATTTGGCCCTCTCTGCTTTCCTGCGGACTCCATCCTCAAAAGCACCTGTTTTCGCTTTTGGCAACCTCCGGAGCAAAAAAGACAAACGTCCAGCTTTTGCTGCCACAGCAAAGGTGCCAGCGGGGAAAAGTAATGCTGGTTCTCACTGCCTCCTGGAACCCTTTCAAATGCCACAGACAATTTGGCCCTCTCTGCTTTCCTGCGGACTCCATCCTCAAAAGCACCTGTTTTCGCTTTCGGCAGCCTCCGGAGCAAAAAAGACAAACGTCCAGCTTTTGCTGCCACAGCAAAGGTGCCAGCGGGGAAAAGTAATGCTGGTTCTCACTGCCTCCTGGAACCCTTTCAAATGCCACAGACAATTTGGCCCTCTCTGCTTTCCTGTGGACTCCATCCTCAAAAGCACCTGTTTTCGCTTTCGGCAACCTCCGGAGCAAAAAAGACAAACGTCCAGCTTTTGCTGCCACAGCAAAGGTGCCAGCGGGGAAAAGTAATGCTGGTTCTCACTGCCTCCTGGAACCCTTTCAAATGCCACAGACAATTTGGCCCTCTCTGCTTTCCTGCGGACTCCATCCTCAAAAGCACCTGTTTTTGCTTTCGGCAGCCTCCGGAGCAAAAAAGACAAACGTCCAGCTTTTGCTGCCACAGCAAAGGTGCCAGCGGGGAAAAGTAATGCTGGTTCTCACTGCCTCCTGGAACCTCTTCAAATGCCCCAGACAATTTGGCCCTCTCTGCTTTCCTGCGGACTCCATCCTCAAAAGCACCTGTTTTCGCTTTCGGCAACCTCCGGAGCAAAAAAGACAAACGTCCAGCTTTTGCTGCCACAGCAAAGGTGCCAGCGGGGAAAAGTAATGCTGGTTCTCACTGCCTCCTGGAACCCTTTCAAATGCCACAGACAATTTGGCCCTCTCTGCTTTCCTGCGGACTCCATCCTCAAAAGCACCTGTTTTCGCTTTCGGCAGCCTCCGGAGCAAAAAAGACAAACGTCCAGCTTTTGCTGCCACAGCAAAGGTGCCAGCGGGGAAAAGTAATGCTGGTTCTCACTGCCTCCTGGAACCCTTTCAAATGCCACAGACAATTTGGCCCTCTCTGCTTTCCTGTGGACTCCATCCTCAAAAGCACCTGTTTTCGCTTTCGGCAGCCTCCGGAGCAAAAAAGACAAACGTCCAGCTTTTGCTGCCACAGCAAAGGTGCCAGCGGGGAAAAGTAATGCTGGTTCTCACTGCCTCCTGGAACCCTTTCAAATGCCACAGACAATTTGGCCCTCTCTGCTTTCCTGCGGACTCCATCCTCAAAAGCACCTGTTTTCGCTTTCGGCAGCCTCCGGAGCAAAAAAGACAAACGTCCAGCTTTTGCTGCCACAGCAAAGGTGCCAGCGGGGAAAAGTAATGCTGGTTCTCACTGCCTCCTGGAACCTCTTCAAATGCCCCAGACAATTTGGCCCTCTCTGCTTTCCTGCGGACTCCATCCTCAAAAGCACCTGTTTTCGCTTTCGGCAGCCTCCGGAGCAAAAAAGACAAACGTCCAGCTTTTGCTGCCACAGCAAAGGTGCCAGCGGGGAAAAGTAATGCTGGTTCTCACTGCCTCCTGGAACCCTTTCAAATGCCACAGACAATTTGGCCCTCTCTGCTTTCCTGCGGACTCCATCCTCAAAAGCACCTGTTTTCGCTTTCGGCAGCCTCCGGAGCAAAAAAGACAAACGTCCAACTTTTGCTGCCACAGCAAAGGTGCCAGCGGGGAAAAGTAATGCTGGTTCTCATTGCCTCCTGGAACTCCTTCAAATGCCCCAGACAATTTGGCTCTCTCTGCTTTCCTGCGGACTCCATCCTCAAAAGCACCTGTTTTCGCTTTCGGCAGCCTCCGGAGCAAAAAAGACAAACGTCCAGCTTTTGCTGCCACAGCAAACGTGCCAGCGGGGAAAAGTAATGCTGGTTCTCACTGCCTCCTGGAACCTCTTCAAATGCCACAGACATTTTGGCCCTCTCTGCTTTCCTGCGGACTCCATCCTCAAAAGCACCTGTTTTCGCTTTCGGCAGCCTCCGGAGCAAAAAAGACAAACGTCCAGCTTTTGCTGCCACAACAAAGGTGCCAGCGGGGAAAAGTAATGCTGGTTCTCACTGCCTCCTGGAACCCTTTCAAATGCCCCAGACAATTTGGCCCTCTCTGCTTTCCTGCGGACTCCATCCTCAAAAGCACCTGTTTTCGCTTTCGGCAACCTCATGAGCAAAAAAGACAAACGTCCAGCTTTTGCTGCCACAGAAAAGGTGCCAGCGGGGAAAAGTAATGCTGGTTCTCACTGCCTCCTGGAACCCTTTCAAATGCCACAGACAATTTGGCCCTCTCTGCTTTCCTGCGGACTCCATCCTCAAAAGCACCTGTTTTCGCTTTCGGCAGCCTCCGGAGCAAAAAAGACAAACGTCCAGCTTTTGCTGCCACAGCAAAGGTGCCAGCGGGGAAAAGTAATGCTGGTTCTCACTGCCTCCTGGAACCTCTTCAAATGCCCCAGACAATTTGGCCCTCTCTGCTTTCCTGCGGACTCCATCCTCAAAAGCACCTGTTTTCGCTTTCGGCAACCTCCGGAGCAAAAAAGACAAACGTCCAGCTTTTGCTGCCACAGCAAAGGTGCCAGCGGGGAAAAGTAATGCTGGTTCTCACTGCCTCCTGGAACCCTTTCAAATGCCCCAGACAATTAAGCCCTCTCTGCTTTCCTGCGGACTCTATCCTCAAAAGCGCCTTTTTTCACTTTTGGCGCCCTCCGGTGGTAAAAAGACAAACGTCCAGGTTTTGCTGCCACAGCAAAGGTGCCAGCGGGGAAAAGTAATGCTGGTTCTCACTGCCTCCTGGAACTCTTTCAAATGCCACAGACAATTTGGCCCTCTCTGCTTTCCTGCGGACTCCATCCTCAAAAGCACCTATTTTCGCTTTCGGCAGCCTCCGGAGCAAAAAAGACAGACGTCCAGCTTTTGCTGCCACAGCAAAGGTGCCAGCGGGGAAAAGTAATGCTGGTTCTCACTGCCTCCTGGAACCCTTTCAAATGCCCCAGACAATTTGGCCCTCTCTGCTTTCCTGCGGACTCCATCCTCAAAAGCACCTGTTTTCGCTTTCGGCAACCTCCGGAGCAAAAAAGACAAACGTCCAGCTTTTGCTGCCACAGCAAAGGTGCCAGCGGGGAAAAGTAATGCTGGTTCTCACTGCCTCCTGGAACCTGTTCAAATGCCCCAGACAATTTGGCCCTCTCTGCTTTCCTGCGGACTCCATCCTCAAAAGCACCTGTTTTCGCTTTCGGCCGCCTCCGGAGCAAAAAAGACAAACGTCCAGCTTTTGCTGCCACAGCAAAGGTGCCAGCGGGGAAAAGTAATGCTGGTTCTCACTGCCTCCTGGAACCCTTTCAAATGCCCCAGACAATTTGGCCCTCTCTGCTTTCCTGCGGACTCTATCCTCAAAAGCACCTGTTTTCGCTTTCGGCAGCCTCCGGAGCAAAAAAGACAAACGTCCAGCTTTTGCTGCCACAGCAAAGGTGCCAGCGGGGAAAAGTAATGCTGGTTCTCACTGCCTCCTGGAACCCTTTCAAATGCCACAGACAATTTGGCCCTCTCTGCTTTCCTGCGGACTCCATCCTCAAAAGCACCTGTTTTCGCTTTCGGCAGCCTCCGGAGCAAAAAAGACAAACGTCCAGCTTTTGCTGCCACAGCAAAGGTGCCAGCGGGGAAAAGTAATGCTGGTTCTCACTGCCTCCTGGAACCCTTTCAAATGCCACAGACAATTTGGCCCTCTCTGCTTTCCTGCGGACTCCATCCTCAAAAGCACCTGTTTTCGCTTTCGGCAGCCTCCGGAGCAAAAAAGACAAACGTCCAGCTTTTGCTGCCACAGCAAAGGTGCCAACGGGGAAAAGTAATGCTGGTTCTCACTGCCTCCTGGAACCCTTTCAAATGCCACAGACAATTTGGCCCTCTCTGCTTTCCTGCGGACTCCATCCTCAAAAGCACCTGTTTTCGCTTTCGGCAACCTCATGAGCAAAAAAGACAAACGTCCAGCTTTTGCTGCCACAGCAAAGGTGCCAGCGGGGAAAAGTAATGCTGGTTCTCACTGCCTCCTGGAACCCTTTCAAATGCCCCAGACAATTTGGCCCTCTCTGCTTTCCTGTGGACTCCATCCTCAAAAGCACCTGTTTTCGCTTTCGGCAACCTCCGGAGCAAAAAAGACAAACGTCCAGCTTTTGCTGCCACAGCAAAGGTGCCAGCGGGGAAAAGTAATGCTGGTTCTCACTGCCTCCTGGAACCCTTTCAAATGCCACAGACAATTTGGCCCTCTCTGCTTTCCTGCGGACTCCATCCTCAAAAGCACCTGTTTTCGCTTTCGGCAACCTCATGAGCAAAAAAGACAAACGTCCAGCTTTTGCTGCCACAGCAAAGGTGCCAGCGGGGAAAAGTAATGCTGGTTCTCACTGCCTCCTGGAACCCTTTCAAATGCCACAGACAATTTGGCCCTCTCTGCTTTCCTGCGGACTCCATCCTCAAAAGCACCTGTTTTCGCTTTCGGCAGCCTCCGGAGCAAAAAAGACAAACGTCCAGCTTTTGCTGCCACAGCAAAGGTGCCAGCGGGGAAAAGTAATGCTGGTTCTCACTGCCTCCTGGAACCCTTTCAAATGCCCCAGACAATTTGGCCCTCTCTGCTTTCCTGAAAAGTCTATCCTCAAAAGCACCTGTTTTCGCTTTCGGCAGCCTCCGGAGCAAAAAAGACAAACGTCCAGCTTTTGCTGCCACAGCAAAGGTGCCAGCGGGGAAAAGTAATGCTGGTTCTCACTGCCTCCTGGAACCCTTTCAAATGCCCCAGACAATTTGGCCCTCTCTGCTTTCCTGCGGACTCCATCCTCAAAAGCACCTGTTTTCGCTTTCGGCAACCTCCGGAGCAAAAAAGACAAACGTCCAGCTTTTGCTGCCACAGCAAAGGTGCCAGCGGGGAAAAGTAATGCTGGTTCTCACTGCCTCCTGGAACCCTTTCAAATGCCACAGACAATTTGGCCCTCTCTGCTTTCCTGCGGACTCCATCCTCAAAAGCACCTGTTTTCGCTTTCGGCAGCCTCCGGAGCAAAAAAGACAAACGTCCAGCTTTTGCTGCCACAGCAAAGGTGCCAACGGGGAAAAGTAATGCTGGTTCTCACTGCCTCCTGGAACCCTTTCAAATGCCACAGACAATTTGGCCCTCTCTGCTTTCCTGCGGACTCCATCCTCAAAAGCACCTTTTTTCGCTTTCGGCAACCTCCGGAGCAAAAAAGACAAACGTCCAGCTTTTGCTGCCACAGCAAAGGTGCCAGCGGGGAAAAGTAATGCTGGTTCTCACTGCCTCCTGGAACCCTTTCAAATGCCACAGACAATTTGGCCCTCTCTGCTTTCCTGCGGACTCCATCCTCAAAAGCACCTGTTTTCGCTTTCGGCAGCCTCCGGAGCAAAAAAGACAAACGTCCAGCTTTTGCTGCCACAACAAAGGTGCCAGCGGGGAAAAGTAATGCTGGTTCTCACTGCCTCCTGGAACCCTTTCAAATGCCCCAGACAATTTGGCCCTCTCTGCTTTCCTGCGGACTCCATCCTCAAAAGCACCTTTTTTCGCTTTCGGCAACCTCCGGAGCAAAAAAGACAAACGTCCAGCTTTTGCTGCCACAGCAAAGGTGCCAGAGGGGAAAAGTAATGCTGGTTCTCACTGCCTCCTGGAACCCTTTCAAATGCCACAGACAATTTGGCCCTCTCTGCTTTCCTGCGGACTCCATCCTCAAAAGCACCTGTTTTTGCTTTCGGCAGCCTCCGGAGCAAAAAAGACAAACGTCCAGCTTTTGCTGCCACAGCAAAGGTGCCAGCGGGGAAAAGTAATGCTGGTTCTCACTGCCTCCTGGAACCTCTTCAAATGCCCCAGACAATTTGGCCCTCTCTGCTTTCCTGCGGACTCCATCCTCAAAAGCACCTGTTTTCGCTTTCGGCAGCGTCCGGAGCAAAAAAGACAAACGTCCAGCTTTTGCTGCCACAGCAAAGGTGCCAGCGGGGAAAAGTAATGCTGGTTCTCACTGCCTCCTGGAACCCTTTCAAATGCCACAGACAATTTGGCCCTCTCTGCTTTCCTGCGGACTCCATCCTCAAAAGCACCTGTTTTCGCTTTCGGCAGCCTCCGGAGCAAAAAAGACAAACGTCCAGCTTTTGCTGCCACAGCAAAGGTGCCAGCGGGGAAAAGTAATGCTGGTTCTCACTGCCTCCTGGAACCCTTTCAAATGCCACAGACAATTTGGCCCTCTCTGCTTTCCTGTGGACTCCATCCTCAAAAGCACCTGTTTTCGCTTTCGGCAACCTCCGGAGCAAAAAAGACAAACGTCCAGCTTTTGCTGCCACAGCAAAGGTGCCAGCGGGGAAAAGTAATGCTGGTTCTCACTGCCTCCTGGAACCCTTTCAAATGCCACAGACAATTTGGCCCTCTCTGCTTTCCTGCGGACTCCATCCTCAAAAGCACCTGTTTTCGCTTTCGGCAGCGTCCGGAGCAAAATAGACAAACGTCCAGCTTTTGCTGCCACAGCAAAGGTGCCAGCGGGGAAAAGTAATGCTGGTTCTCACTGCCTCCTGGAACCTGTTCAAATGCCCCAGACAATTTGGCCCTCTCTGCTTTCCTGCGGACTCCATCCTCAAAAGCACCTGTTTTCGCTTTCGGCAGCCTCCGGAGCAAAAAAGACAAACGTCCAGCTTTTGCTGCCACAGCAAAGGTGCCAGCGGGGAAAAGTAATGCTGGTTCTCACTGCCTCCTGGAACCCTTTCAAATGCCACAGACATTTTGGCCCTCTCTGCTTTCCTGCGGACTCCATCCTCAAAAGCACCTGTTTTCGCTTTCGGCCGCCTCCGGAGCAAAAAAGACAAACGTCCAGCTTTTGCTGCCACAGCAAAGGTGCCAGCGGGGAAAAGTAATGCTGGTTCTCACTGCCTCCTGGAACCCTTTCAAATGCCACAGACAATTTGGCCCTCTCTGCTTTCCTGAAAAGTCTATCCTCAAAAGCACCTGTTTTCGCTTTCGGCAGCCTCCGGAGCAAAAAAGACAAACGTCCAGCTTTTGCTGCCACAGCAAAGGTGCCAGCGGGGAAAAGTAATGCTGGTTCTCACTGCCTCCTGGAACCCTTTCAAATGCCACAGACAATTTGGCCCTCTCTGCTTTCCTGCGGACTCCATCCTCAAAAGCACCTGTTTTCGCTTTCGGCAGCCTCCGGAGCAAAAAAGACAAACGTCCAGCTTTTGCTGCCACAGCAAAGGTGCCAGCGGGGAAAAGTAATGCTGGTTCTCACTGCCTCCTGGAACCCTTTCAAATGCCACAGACAATTTGGCCCTCTCTGCTTTCCTGCGGACTCCATCCTCAAAAGCACCTGTTTTCGCTTTTGGCAACCTCATGAGCAAAAAAGACAAACGTCCAGCTTTTGCTGCCACAGCAAAGGTGCCAGCGGGGAAAAGTAATGCTGGTTCTCACTGCCTCCTGGAACCCTTTCAAATGCCACAGACAATTTGGCCCTCTCTGCTTTCCTGCGGACTCCATCCTCAAAAGCACCTGTTTTCGCTTTCGGCAGCCTCCGGAGCAAAAAAGACAAACGTCCAGCTTTTGCTGCCACAGCAAAGGTGCCAGCGGGGAAAAGTAATGCTGGTTCTCACTGCCTCCTGGAACCCTTTCAAATGCCACAGACAATTTGGCCCTCTCTGCTTTCCTGAAAAGTCTATCCTCAAAAGCACCTGTTTTCGCTTTCGGCAGCCTCCGGAGCAAAAAAGACAAACGTCCAGCTTTTGCTGCCACAGCAAAGGTGCCAGCGGGGAAAAGTAATGCTGGTTCTCACTGCCTCCTGGAACCCTTTCAAATGCCACAGACAATTTGGCCCTCTCTGCTTTCCTGCGGACTCCATCCTCAAAAGCACCTGTTTTCGCTTTCGGCAGCCTCCGGAGCAAAAAAGACAAACGTCCAGCTTTTGCTGCCACAGCAAAGGTGCCAACGGGGAAAAGTAATGCTGGTTCTCACTGCCTCCTGGAACCCTTTCAAATGCCCCAGACAATTTGGCCCTCTCTGCTTTCCTGCGGACTCCATCCTCAAAAGCACCTGTTTTCGCTTTCGGCAACCTCATGAGCAAAAAAGACAAACGTCCAGCTTTTGCTGCCACAGCAAAGGTGCCAGCGGGGAAAAGTAATGCTGGTTCTCACTGCCTCCTGGAACCCTTTCAAATGCCACAGACAATTTGGCCCTCTCTGCTTTCCTGCGGACTCCATCCTCAAAAGCACCTTTTTTCGCTTTCGGCAACCTCCGGAGCAAAATGACAAACGTCCAGCTTTTGCTGCCACAGCAAAGGTGCCAGCGGGGAAAAGTAATGCTGGTTCTCACTGCCTCCTGGAACCCTTTCAAATGCCACAGACAATTTGGCCCTCTCTGCTTTCCTGCGGACTCCATCCTCAAAAGCACCTGTTTTCGCTTTCGGCAGCCTCCGGACCAAAAAAGACAAACGTCCAGCTTTTGCTGCCACAACAAAGGTGCCAGCGGGGAAAAGTAATGCTGGTTCTCACTGCCTCCTGGAACCCTTTCAAATGCCCCAGACAATTTGGCCCTCTCTGCTTTCCTGCGGACTCCATCCTCAAAAGCACCTGTTTTCGCTTTCGGCAACCTCCGGAGCAAAAAAGACAAACGTCCAGCTTTTGCTGCCACAGCAAAGGTGCCAGAGGGGAAAAGTAATGCTGGTTCTCACTGCCTCCTGGAACCCTTTCAAATGCCACAGACAATTTGGCCCTCTCTGCTTTCCTGCGGACTCCATCCTCAAAAGCACCTGTTTTTGTTTTCGGCAGCCTCCGGAGCAAAAAAGACAAACGTCCAGCTTTTGCTGCCACAGCAAAGGTGCCAGCGGGGAAAAGTAATGCTGGTTCTCACTGCCTCCTGGAACCTCTTCAAATGCCCCAGACAATTTGGCCCTCTCTGCTTTCCTGCGGACTCCATCCTCAAAAGCACCTGTTTTCGCTTTCGGCAGCCTCCGGAGCAAAAAAGACAAACGTCCAGCTTTTGCTGCCACAGCAAAGGTGCCAACGGGGAAAAGTAATGCTGGTTCTCACTGCCTCCTGGAACCCTTTCAAATGCCACAGACAATTTGGCCCTCTCTGCTTTCCTGCGGACTCCATCCTCAAAAGCACCTTTTTTCGCTTTCGGCAACCTCCAGAGCAAAAAAGACAAACGTCCAGCTTTTGCTGCCACAGCAAAGGTGCCAGCGGGGAAAAGTAATGCTGGTTCTCACTGCCTCCTGGAACCCTTTCAAATGCCCCAGACAATTTGGCCCTCTCTGCTTTCCTGCGGACTCCATCCTCAAAAGCACCTGTTTTCGCTTTCGGCAACCTCCGGAGCAAAAAAGACAAACGTCCAGCTTTTGCTGCCACAGCAAAGGTGCCAGCGGGGAAAAGTAATGCTGGTTCTCACTGCCTCCTGGAACCCTTTCAAATGCCACAGACAATTTGGCCCTCTCTGCTTTCCTGCGGACTCCATCCTCAAAAGCACCTGTTTTCGCTTTCGGCAGCCTCCGGACCAAAAAAGACAAACGTCCAGCTTTTGCTGCCACAACAAAGGTGCCAGCGGGGAAAAGTAATGCTGGTTCTCACTGCCTCCTGGAACCCTTTCAAATGCCCCAGACAATTTGGCCCTCTCTGCTTTCCTGCGGACTCCATCCTCAAAAGCACCTGTTTTCGCTTTCGGCAACCTCCGGAGCAAAAAAGACAAACGTCCAGCTTTTGCTGCCACAGCAAAGGTGCCAGAGGGGAAAAGTAATGCTGGTTCTCACTGCCTCCTGGAACCCTTTCAAATGCCACAGACAATTTGGCCCTCTCTGCTTTCCTGCGGACTCCATCCTCAAAAGCACCTGTTTTTGCTTTCGGCAGCCTCCGGAGCAAAAAAGACAAACGTCCAGCTTTTGCTGCCACAGCAAAGGTGCCAGCGGGGAAAAGTAATGCTGGTTCTCACTGCCTCCTGGAACCTCTTCAAATGCCACAGACAATTTGGCCCTCTCTGCTTTCCTGCGGACTCCATCCTCAAAAGCACCTGTTTTCGCTTTCGGCAGCCTCCGGAGCAAAAAAGACAAACGTCCAGCTTTTGCTGCCACAGCAAAGGTGCCAGCGGGGAAAAGTAATGCTGGTTCTCACTGCCTCCTGGAACCCTTTCAAATGCCACAGACAATTTGGCTCTCTCTGCTTTCCTGCGGACTCCATCCTCAAAAGCACCTGTTTTCGCTTTCGGCAGCCTCCGGAGCAAAAAAGACAAACGTCCAGCTTTTGCTGCCACAGCAAAGGTGCCAGCGGGGAAAAGTAATGCTGGTTCTCACTGCCTCCTGGAACCCTTTCAAATGCCACAGACAATTTGGCCCTCTCTGCTTTCCTGTGGACTCCATCCTCAAAAGCACCTGTTTTCGCTTTCGGCAGCGTCCGGAGCAAAAAAGACAAACGTCCAGCTTTTGCTGCCACAGCAAAGGTGCCAGCGGGGAAAAGTAATGCTGGTTCTCACTGCCTCCTGGAACCTGTTCAAATGCCCCAGACAATTTGGCCCTCTCTGCTTTCCTGCGGACTCCATCCTCAAAAGCACCTGTTTTCGCTTTCGGCAGCCTCCGGAGCAAAAAAGACAAACGTCCAGCTTTTGCTGCCACAGCAAAGGTGCCAGCGGGGAAAAGTAATGCTGGTTCTCACTGCCTCCTGGAACCCTTTCAAATGCCACAGACAATTTGGCCCTCTCTGCTTTCCTGCGGACTCCATCCTCAAAAGCACCTGTTTTCGCTTTCGGCAGCCTCCGGAGCAAAAAAGACAAACGTCCAGCTTTTGCTGCCACAGCAAAGGTGCCAGCGGGGAAAAGTAATGCTGGTTCTCACTGCCTCCTGGAACTCCTTCAAATGCCCCAGACAATTTGGCTCTCTCTGCTTTCCTGCGGACTCCATCCTCAAAAGCACCTGTTTTCGCTTTCGGCAGCCTCCGGAGCAAAAAAGACAAACGTCCAGCTTTTGCTGCCACAGCAAAGGTGCCAGCGGGGAAAAGTAATGCTGGTTCTCACTGCCTCCTGGAACCCTTTCAAATGCCCCAGACAATTTGGCCCTCTCTGCTTTCCTGAAAAGTCTATCCTCAAAAGCACCTGTTTTCGCTTTCGGCAGCCTCCGGAGCAAAAAAGACAAACGTCCAGCTTTTGCTGCCACAACAAAGGTGCCAGCGGGGAAAAGTAATGCTGGTTCTCACTGCCTCCTGGAACCCTTTCAAATGCCCCAGACAATTTGGCCCTCTCTGCTTTCCTGCGGACTCCATCCTCAAAAGCACCTGTTTTCGCTTTCGGCAACCTCCGGAGCAAAAAAGACAAACGTCCAGCTTTTGCTGCCACAGCAAAGGTGCCAGCGGGGAAAAGTAATGCTGGTTCTCACTGCCTCCTGGAACCCTTTCAAATGCCACAGACAATTTGGCCCTCTCTGCTTTCCTGCGGACTCCATCCTCAAAAGCACCTGTTTTCGCTTTCGGCAACCTCCGGAGCAAAAAAGACAAACGTCCAGCTTTTGCTGCCACAGCAAAGGTGCCAGCGGGGAAAAGTAATGCTGGTTCTCACTGCCTCCTGGAACCTCTTCAAATGCCCCAGACAATTTGGCCCTCTCTGCTTTCCTGCGGACTCCATCCTCAAAAGCACCTGTTTTCGCTTTTGGCAACCTCCGGAGCAAAAAAGACAAACGTCCAGCTTTTGCTGCCACAGCAAAGGTGCCAGCGGGGAAAAGTAATGCTGGTTCTCACTGCCTCCTGGAACCCTTTCAAATGCCACAGACAATTTGGCCCTCTCTGCTTTCCTGCGGACTCCATCCTCAAAAGCACCTGTTTTCGCTTTCGGCAGCGTCCGGAGCAAAAAAGACAAACGTCCAGCTTTTGCTGCCACAGCAAAGGTGCCAGCGGGGAAAAGTAATGCTGGTTCTCACTGCCTCCTGGAACCTGTTCAAATGCCCCAGACAATTTGGCCCTCTCTGCTTTCCTGCGGACTCCATCCTCAAAAGCACCTGTTTTCGCTTTCGGCAGCCTCCGGAGCAAAAAAGACAAACGTCCAGCTTTTGCTGCCACAGCAAAGGTGCCAGCGGGGAAAAGTAATGCTGGTTCTCACTGCCTCCTGGAACCCTTTCAAATGCCACAGACAATTTGGCCCTCTCTGCTTTCCTGCGGACTCCATCCTCAAAAGCACCTGTTTTCGCTTTCGGCAGCCTCCGGAGCAAAAAAGACAAACGTCCAGCTTTTGCTGCCACAGCAAAGGTGCCAGCTGGGAAAAGTAATGCTGGTTCTCACTGCCTCCTAGAACTCCTTCAAATGCCCTAGACAATTTGGCTCTCTCTGCTTTCCTGCGGACTCCATCCTCAAAAGCACCTGTTTTCGCTTTCGGCAGCCTCCGGAGCAAAAAAGACAAACGTCCAGTTTTGCTGCCACAGCAAACGTGCCAGCGGGGAAAAGTAATGCTGGTTCTCACTGCCTCCTGGAACCTCTTCAAATGCCACAGACATTTTGGCCCTCTCTGCTTTCCTGCGGACTCCATCCTTAAAAGCACCTGTTTTCGCTTTCGGCAACCTCATGAGCAAAAAAGACAAACGTCCAGCTTTTGCTGCCACAGCAAAGGTGCCAGCGGGGAAAAGTAATGCTGGTTCTCACTGCCTCCTGGAACTCTTTCAAATGCCACAGACAATTTGGCCCTCTCTGCTTTCCTGCGGACTCCATCCTCAAAAGCACCTGTTTTCGCTTTCGGCAACCTCATGAGCAAAAAAGACAAACGTCCAGCTTTTGCTGCCACAGCAAAGGTGCCAGCGGGGAAAAGTAATGCTGGTTCTCACTGCCTCCTGGAACCCTTTCAAATGCCACAGACAATTTGGCCCTCTCTGCTTTCCTGTGGACTCCATCCTCAAAAGCACCTGTTTTCGCTTTCGGCAGCCTCCGGAGCAAAAAAGACAAACGTCCAGCTTTTGCTGCCACAGCAAAGGTGCCAGCGGGGAAAAGTAATGCTGGTTCTCACTGCCTCCTGGAACCCTTTCAAATGCCACAGACAATTTGGCCCTCTCTGCTTTCCTGCGGACTCCATCCTCAAAAGCACCTGTTTTCGCTTTCGGCAGCCTCCGGAGCAAAAAAGACAAACGTCCAGCTTTTCCTGCCACAGCAAAGGTGCCAGCTGGGAAAAGTAATGCTGGTTCTCACTGCCTCCTGGAACTCCTTCAAATGCCCCAGACAATTTGGCTCTCTCTGCTTTCCTGCGGACTCCATCCTCAAAAGCACCTGTTTTCGCTTTCGGCAGCCTCCGGAGCAAAAAAGACAAACGTCCAGCTTTTGCTGCCACAGCAAACGTGCCAGCGGGGAAAAGTAATGCTGGTTCTCACTGCCTCCTGGAACCTCTTCAAATGCCACAGACAATTTGGCCCTCTCTGCTTTCCTGCGGACTCCATCCTCAAAAGCACCTGTTTTCGCTTTCGGCAACCTCATGAGCAAAAAAGACAAACGTCCAGCTTTTGCTGCCACAGCAAAGGTGCCAGCGGGGAAAAGTAATGCTGGTTCTCACTGCCTCCTGGAACTCTTTCAAATGCCACAGACAATTTGGCCCTCTCTGCTTTCCTGCGGACTCCATCCTCAAAAGCACCTGTTTTCGCTTTCGGCAGCGTCCGGAGCAAAAAAGACAAACGTCCAGCTTTTGCTGCCACAGCAAAGGTGCCAGCGGGGAAAAGTAATGCTGGTTCTCACTGCCTCCTGGAACCCTTTCAAATGCCCCAGACAATTTGGCCCTCTCTGCTTTCCTGAAAAGTCTATCCTCAAAAGCACCTGTTTTCGCTTTCGGCAGCCTCCGGAACAAAAAAGACAAACGTCCAGCTTTTGCTGCCACAACAAAGGTGCCAGCGGGGAAAAGTAATGCTGGTTCTCACTGCCTCCTGGAACCCTTTCAAATGCCCCAGACAATTTGGCCCTCTCTGCTTTCCTGCGGACTCCATCCTCAAAAGCACCTGTTTTCGCTTTCGGCAACCTCCGGAGCAAAAAAGACAAACGTCCAGCTTTTGCTGCCACAGCAAAGGTGCCAGCGGGGAAAAGTAATGCTGGTTCTCACTGCCTCCTGGAACCCTTTCAAATGCCACAGACAATTTGGCCCTCTCTGCTTTTCTGCGGACTCCATCCTCAAAAGCACCTGTTTTCGCTTTCGGCAGCCTCCGGAGCAAAAAAGACAAACGTCCAGCTTTTGCTGCCACAGCAAAGGTGCCAGCGGGGAAAAGTAATGCTGGTTCTCACTGCCTCCTGGAACCTCTTCAAATGCCCCAGACAATTTGGCCCTCTCTGCTTTCCTGCAGACTCCATCCTCAAAAGCACCTGTTTTCGCTTTTGGCAACCTCCGGAGCAAAAAAGACAAACGTCCAGCTTTTTCTGCCACAGCAAAGGTGCCAGCGGGGAAAAGTAATGCTGGTTCTCACTGCCTCCTGGAACCCTTTCAAATGCCCCAGACAATTTGGCCCTCTCTGCTTTCCTGCGGACTCTATCCTCAAAAGCGCCTTTTTTCGCTTTCGGCGCCCTCCGGTGGTAAAAAGACAAACGTCCAGGTTTTGCTGCCACAGCAAAGGTGCCAGCGGGGAAAAGTGATGCTGGTTCTCACTGCCTCCTGGAACTCTTTCAAATGCCACAGACAATTTGGCCCTCTCTGCTTTCCTGCGGACTCCATCCTCAAAAGCACCTATTTTCGCTTTCGGCAGCCTCCGGAGCAAAAAAGACAAACGTCCAGCTTTTGCTGCCACAGCAAAGGTGCCAGCGGGGAAAAGTAATGCTGGTTCTCACTGCCTCCTGGAACCCTTTCAAATGCCCCAGACAATTTGGCCCTCTCTGCTTTCCTGCGGACTCCATCCTCAAAAGCACCTGTTTTCGCTTTCGGCAGCCTCCGGAGCAAAAAAGACAAACGTCCAGCTTTTGCTGCCACAGCAAAGGTGCCAGCGGGGAAAAGTAATGCTGGTTCTCACTGCCTCCTGGAACCTGTTCAAATGCCCCAGACAATTTGGCCCTCTCTGCTTTCCTGCGGACTCCATCCTCAAAAGCACCTGTTTTCGCTTTCGGCAGCCTCCGGAGCAAAAAAGACAAACGTCCAGCTTTTGCTGCCACAGCAAAGGTGCCAGCGGGGAAAAGTAATGCTGGTTCTCACTGCCTCCTGGAACCTCTTCAAATGCCCCAGACAATTTGGCCCTCTCTGCTTTCCTGCGGACTCCATCCTCAAAAGCACCTGTTTTCGCTTTCGGCAACCTCATGAGCAAAAAAGACAAACGTCCAGCTTTTGCTGCCACAGCAAAGGTGCCAGCGGGGAAAAGTAATGCTGGTTCTCACTGCCTCCTGGAACTCTTTCAAATGCCACAGACAATTTGGCCCTCTCTGCTTTCCTGCGGACTCCATCCTCAAAAGCACCTGTTTTCGCTTTCGGCAACCTCATGAGCAAAAAAGACAAACGTCCAGCTTTTGCTGCCACAGCAAAGGTGCCAGCGGGGAAAAGTAATGCTGGTTCTCACTGCCTCCTGGAACCCTTTCAATTGCCACAGACAATTTGGCCCTCTCTGCTTTCCTGTGGACTCCATCCTCAAAAGCACCTGTTTTCGCTTTCGGCAGCCTCCGGAGCAAAAAAGACAAACGTCCAGCTTTTGCTGCCACAGCAAAGGTGCCAGCGGGGAAAAGTAATGCTGGTTCTCACTGCCTCCTGGAACCCTTTCAAATGCCCCAGACAATTTGGCCCTCTCTGCTTTCCTGCGGACTCCATCCTCAAAAGCACCTGTTTTCGCTTTCGGCAGCCTCCGGAGCAAAAAAGACAAACGTCCAGCTTTTCCTGCCACAGCAAAGGTGCCAGCTGGGAAAAGTAATGCTGGTTCTCACTGCCTCCTGGAACTCCTTCAAATGCCCCAGACAATTTGGCTCTCTCTGCTTTCCTGCGGACTCCATCCTCAAAAGCACCTGTTTTCGCTTTCGGCAGCCTCCGGAGCAAAAAAGACAAACGTCCAGCTTTTGCTGCCACAGCAAAGGTGCCAGCGGGGAAAAGTAATGCTGGTTCTCACTGCCTCCTGGAACCTCTTCAAATGCCACAGACATTTTGGCCCTCTCTGCTTTCCTGCGGACTCCATCCTCAAAAGCACCTGTTTTCGCTTTCGGCAACCTCATGAGCAAAAAAGACAAACGTCCAGCTTTTGCTGCCACAGCAAAGGTGCCAGCGGGGAAAAGTAATGCTGGTTCTCACTGCCTCCTGGAACTCTTTCAAATGCCACAGACAATTTGGCCCTCTCTGCTTTCCTGCGGACTCCATCCTCAAAAGCACCTGTTTTCGCTTTCGGCAGCCTCCGGAGCAAAAAAGACAAACGTCCAGCTTTTGCTGCCACAGCAAAGGTGCCAGCGGGGAAAAGTAATGCTGGTTCTCACTGCCTCCTGGAACCCTTTCAAATGCCCCAGACAATTTGGCCCTCTCTGCTTTCCTGAAAAGTCTATCCTCAAAAGCACCTGTTTTCGCTTTCGGCAGCCTCCGGAGCAAAAAAGACAAACGTCCAGCTTTTGCTGCCACAACAAAGGTGCCAGCGGGGAAAAGTAATGCTGGTTCTCACTGCCTCCTGGAACCCTTTCAAATGCCCCAGACAATTTGGCCCTCTCTGCTTTCCTGCGGACTCCATCCTCAAAAGCACCTGTTTTCGCTTTCGGCAACCTCCGGAGCAAAAAAGACAAACGTCCAGCTTTTGCTGCCACAGCAAAGGTGCCAGCGGGGAAAAGTAATGCTGGTTCTCACTGCCTCCTGGAACCCTTTCAAATGCCACAGACAATTTGGCCCTCTCTGCTTTCCTGCGGACTCCATCCTCAAAAGCACCTGTTTTCGCTTTCGGCAACCTCCGGAGCAAAAAAGACAAATGTCCAGCTTTTGCTGCCACAGCAAAGGTGCCAGCGGGGAAAAGTAATGCTGGTTCTCACTGCCTCCTGGAACCCTTTCAAATGCCACAGACAATTTGGCCCTCTCTGCTTTTCTGCGGACTCCATCCTCAAAAGCACCTGTTTTCGCTTTCGGCAGCCTCCGGAGCAAAAAAGACAAACGTCCAGCTTTTGCTGCCACAGCAAAGGTGCCAGCGGTGAAAAGTAATGCTGGTTCTCACTGCCTCCTGGAACCTCTTCAAATGCCCCAGACAATTTGGCCCTCTCTGCTTTCCTGCGGACTCCATCCTCAAAAGCACCTGTTTTCGCTTTTGGCAACCTCCGGAGCAAAAAAGACAAACGTCCAGCTTTTTCTGCCACAGCAAAGGTGCCAGCGGGGAAAAGTAATGCTGGTTCTCACTGCCTCCTGGAACCCTTTCAAATGCCCCAGACAATTTGGCCCTCTCTGCTTTCCTGCGGACTCTATCCTCAAAAGCGCCTTTTTTCGCTTTCGGCGCCCTCCGGTGGTAAAAAGACAAACGTCCAGGTTTTGCTGCCACAGCAAAGGTGCCAGCGGGGAAAAGTGATGCTGGTTCTCACTGCCTCCTGGAACTCTTTCAAATGCCACAGACAATTTGGCCCTCTCTGCTTTCCTGCGGACTCCATCCTCAAAAGCACCTATTTTCGCTTTCGGCAGCCTCCGGAGCAAAAAAGACAAACGTCCAGCTTTTGCTGCCACAGCAAAGGTGCCAGCGGGGAAAAGTAATGCTGGTTCTCACTGCCTCCTGGAACCCTTTCAAATGCCCCAGACAATTTGGCCCTCTCTGCTTTCCTGCGGACTCCATCCTCAAAAGCACCTGTTTTCGCTTTCGGCAGCCTCCGGAGCAAAAAAGACAAACGTCCAGCTTTTGCTGCCACAGCAAAGGTGCCAGCGGGGAAAAGTAATGCTGGTTCTCACTGCCTCCTGGAACCTGTTCAAATGCCCCAGACAATTTGGCCCTCTCTGCTTTCCTGCGGACTCCATCCTCAAAAGCACCTGTTTTCGCTTTTGGCAGCCTCCGGAGCAAAAAAGACAAACGTCCAGCTTTTGCTGCCACAGCAAAGGTGCCAGCGGGGAAAAGTAATGCTGGTTCTCACTGCCTCCTGGAACCTCTTCAAATGCCCCAGACAATTTGGCCCTCTCTGCTTTCCTGCGGACTCCATCCTCAAAAGCACCTGTTTTCGCTTTCGGCAACCTCATGAGCAAAAAAGACAAACGTCCAGCTTTTGCTGCCACAGCAAAGGTGCCAGCGGGGAAAAGTAATGCTGGTTCTCACTGCCTCCTGGAACTCTTTCAAATGCCACAGACAATTTGGCCCTCTCTGCTTTTCTGCGGACTCCATCCTCAAAAGCACCTGTTTTCGCTTTCGGCAGCCTCCGGAGCAAAAAAGACAAACGTCCAGCTTTTGCTGCCACAGCAAAGGTGCCAGCGGGGAAAAGTAATGCTGGTTCTCACTGCCTCCTGGAACCCTTTCAAATGCCCCAGACAATTTGGCCCTCTCTGATTTCCTGAAAAGTCTATCCTCAAAAGCACCTGTTTTCGCTTTCGGCAGCCTCCGGAGCAAAAAAGACAAACGTCCAGCTTTTGCTGCCACAGCAAAGGTGCCAGCGGGGAAAAGTAATGCTGGTTCTCACTGCCTCCTGGAACCCTTTCAAATGCCACAGACAATTTGGCCCTCTCTGCTTTCCTGCGGACTCCATCCTCAAAAGCACCTCTTTTCGCTTTCGGCAACCTCATGAGCAAAAAAGACAAACGTCCAGCTTTTGCTGCCACAGCAAAGGTGCCAGCGGGGAAAAGTAATGCTGGTTCTCACTGCCTCCTGGAACCCTTTCAAATGCCACAGACAATTTGGCCCTCTCTGCTTTCCTGCGGACTCCATCCTCAAAAGCACCTGTTTTCGCTTTCGGCAGCCTCCGGAGCAAAAAAGACAAACGTCCAGCTTTTGCTGCCACAGCAAAGGTGCCAGCGGGGAAAAGTAATGCTGGTTCTCACTGCCTCCTGGAACCTCTTCAAATGCCACAGACAATTTGGCCCTCTCTGCTTTCCTGCGGACTCCATCCTCAAAAGCACCTGTTTTCGCTTTCGGCAACCTCCGGAGCAAAAAAGACAAACGTCCAGCTTTTGCTGCCACAGCAAAGGTGCCAGCGGGGAAAAGTAATGCTGGTTCTCACTGCCTCCTGGAACCCTTTCAAATGCCACAGACAATTTGGCCCTCTCTGCTTTTCTGCGGACTCCATCCTCAAAAGCACCTGTTTTCGCTTTCGGCAGCCTCCGGAGCAAAAAAGACAAACGTCCAGCTTTTGCTGCCACAGCAAAGGTGCCAGCGGGGAAAAGTAATGCTGGTTCTCACTGCCTCCTGGAACCTCTTCAAATGCCCCAGACAATTTGGCCCTCTCTGCTTTCCTGCGGACTCTATCCTCAAAAGCGCCTTTTTTCACTTTCGGCGCCCTCCGGTGGTAAAAAGACAAACGTCCAGGTTTTGCTGCCACAGCAAAGGTGCCAGCGGGGAAAAGTGATGCTGGTTCTCACTGCCTCCTGGAACTCTTTCAAATGCCACAGACAATTTGGCCCTCTCTGCTTTCCTGCGGACTCCATCCTCAAAAGCACCTGTTTTCGCTTTCGGCAGCCTCCGGAGCAAAAAAGACAAACGTCCAGCCTTTGCTGCCACAACAAAGGTGCCAGCGGGGAAAAGTAATGCTGGTTCTCACTGCCTCCTGGAACCCTTTCAAATGCCCCAGACAATTTGGCCCTCTCTGCTTTCCTGCGGACTCCATCCTCAAAAGCACCTGTTTTCGCTTTCGGCAGCCTCCGGAGCAAAAAAGACAAACGTCCAGCTTTTGCTGCCACAGCAAAGGTGCCAGCGGGGAAAAGTAATGCTGGTTCTCACTACCTCCTTGAACCCTTTCAAATGCCACAGACAATTTGGCCCTCTCTGCTTTCCTGCGGACTCCATCCTCAAAAGCACCTGTTTTCGCTTTCGGCAACCTCCGGAGCAAAAAAGACAAACGTCCAGCTTTTGCTGCCACAGCAAAGGTGCCAGCGGGGAAAAGTAATGCTGGTTCTCACTGCCTCCTGGAACCCTTTCAAATGCCACAGACAATTTGGCCCTCTCTGCTTTCCTGCGGACTCCATCCTCAAAAGCACCTGTTTTCGCTTTCGGCAACCTCATGAGCAAAAAAGACAAACGTCCAGCTTTTGCTGCCACAGCAAAGGTGCCAGCGGGGAAAAGTAATGCTGGTTCTCACTGCCTCCTGGAACTCTTTCAAATGCCACAGACAATTTGGCCCTCTCTGCTTTTCTGCGGACTCCATCCTCAAAAGCACCTGTTTTCGCTTTCGGCAGCCTCCGGAGCAAAAAAGACAAACGTCCAGCTTTTGCTGCCACAGCAAAGGTGCCAGCGGGGAAAAGTAATGCTGGTTCTCACTGCCTCCTGGAACCCTTTCAAATGCCCCAGACAATTTGGCCCTCTCTGATTTCCTGAAAAGTCTATCTTCAAAAGCACCTGTTTTCGCTTTCGGCAGCCTCCGGAGCAAAAAAGACAAACGTCCAGCTTTTGCTGCCACAGCAAAGGTGCCAGCGGGGAAAAGTAATGCTGGTTCTCACTGCCTCCTGGAACCCTTTCAAATGCCACAGACAATTTGGCCCTCTCTGCTTTCCTGCGGACTCCATCCTCAAAAGCACCTGTTTTCGCTTTCGGCAACCTCATGAGCAAAAAAGACAAACGTCCAGCTTTTGCTGCCACAGCAAAGGTGCCAGCGGGGAAAAGTAATGCTGGTTCTCACTGCCTCCTGGAACCTCTTCAAATGCCACAGACAATTTGGCCCTCTCTGCTTTCCTGCGGACTCCATCCTCAAAAGCACCTGTTTTCGCTTTCGGCAACCTCCGGAGCAAAAAAGACAAACGTCCAGCTTTTGCTGCCACAGCAAAGGTGCCAGCGGGGAAAAGTAATGCTGGTTCTCACTGCCTCCTGGAACCCTTTCAAATGCCACAGACAATTTGGCCCTCTCTGCTTTTCTGCGGACTCCATCCTCAAAAGCACCTGTTTTCGCTTTCGGCAGCCTCCGGAGCAAAAAAGACAAACGTCCAGCTTTTGCTGCCACAGCAAAGGTGCCAGCGGGGAAAAGTAATGCTGGTTCTCACTGCCTCCTGGAACCTCTTCAAATGCCCCAGACAATTTGGCCCTCTCTGCTTTCCTGCGGACTCTATCCTCAAAAGCGCCTTTTTTCACTTTCGGCGCCCTCCGGTGGTAAAAAGACAAACGTCCAGGTTTTGCTGCCACAGCAAAGGTGCCAGCGGGGAAAAGTGATGCTGGTTCTCACTGCCTCCTGGAACTCTTTCAAATGCCACAGACAATTTGGCCCTCTCTGCTTTCCTGCGGACTCCATCCTCAAAAGCACCTGTTTTCGCTTTCGGCAGCCTCCGGAGCAAAAAAGACAAACGTCCAGCCTTTGCTGCCACAACAAAGGTGCCAGCGGGGAAAAGTAATGCTGGTTCTCACTGCCTCCTGGAACCCTTTCAAATGCCCCAGACAATTTGGCCCTCTCTGCTTTCCTGCGGACTCCATCCTCAAAAGCACCTGTTTTCGCTTTCGGCAGCCTCCGGAGCAAAAAAGACAAACGTCCAGCTTTTGCTGCCACAGCAAAGGTGCCAGCGGGGAAAAGTAATGCTGGTTCTCACTACCTCCTTGAACCCTTTCAAATGCCACAGACAATTTGGCCCTCTCTGCTTTCCTGCGGACTCCATCCTCAAAAGCACCTGTTTTCGCTTTCGGCAACCTCCGGAGCAAAAAAGACAAACGTCCAGCTTTTGCTGCCACAGCAAAGGTGCCAGCGGGGAAAAGTAATGCTGGTTCTCACTGCCTCCTGGAACCCTTTCAAATGCCACAGACAATTTGGCCCTCTCTGCTTTCCTGCGGACTCCATCCTCAAAAGCACCTGTTTTCGCTTTCGGCAGCCTCCGGAGCAAAAAAGACAAACGTCCAGCTTTTGCTGCCACAGCAAAGGTGCCAGCGGGGAAAAGTAATGCTGGTTCTCACTGCCTCCTGGAACCTCTTCAAATGCCACAGACAATTTGGCCCTCTCTGCTTTCCTGCGGACTCCATCCTCAAAAGCACCTGTTTTCGCTTTTGGCAACCTCCGGAGCAAAAAAGACAAACGTCCAGCTTTTGCTGCCACAGCAAAGGTGCCAGCGGGGAAAAGTAATGCTCGTTCTCACTGCCTCCTGGAACCCTTTCAAATGCCACAGACAATTTGGCCCTCTCTGCTTTCCTGCGGACTCCATCCTCAAAAGCACCTGTTTTCGCTTTCGGCAGCCTCCGGAGCAAAAAAGACAAACGTCCAGCTTTTGCTGCCACAGCAAAGGTGCCAGCGGGGAAAAGTAATGCTGGTTCTCACTGCCTCCTGGAACCTCTTCAAATGCCCCAGACAATTTGGCCCTCTCTGCTTTCCTGCGGACTCCATCCTCAAAAGCACCTGTTTTCGCTTTTGGCAACCTCCGGAGCAAAAAAGACAAACGTCCAGCTTTTGCTGCCACAGCAAAGGTGCCAGCGGGGAAAAGTAATGCTGGTTCTCACTGCCTCCTGGAACCCTTTCAAATGCCCCTGACAATTTGGCCCTCTCTGCTTTCCTGCGGACTCTATCCTCAAAAGCGCCTTTTTTCACTTTCGGCGCCCTCCGGTGGTAAAAAGACAAACGTCCAGCTTTTGCTGCCACAGCAAAGGTGCCAGCGGGGAAAAGTAATGCTGGTTCTCACTGCCTCCTGGAACTCTTTCAAATGCCCCAGACAATTTGGCCCTCTCTGCTTTCCTGCGGACTCCATCCTCAAAAGCACCTATTTTCGCTTTCGGCAGCCTCCGGAGCATAAAAGACAAATGTCCAGCTTTTGCTGCCACAGCAAAGGTGCCAGCGGGGAAAAGTAATGCTGGTTCTCACTGCCTCCTGGAACCCTTTCAAATGCCACAGACAATTTGGCCCTCTCTGCTTTCCTGTGGACTCCATCCTCAAAAGCACCTGTTTTCGCTTTCGGCAGCCTCCGGAGCAAAAAAGACAAACGTCCAGCTTTTGCTGCCACAGCAAAGGTGCCAGCGGGGAAAAGTAATGCTGGTTCTCAGTGCCTCCTGGAACCCTTTCAAATGCCACAGACAATTTGGCCCTCTCTGCTTTCCTGCGGACTCCATCCTCAAAAGCACCTGTTTTCGCTTTCGGCAGCCTCCGGAGCAAAAAAGACAAACGTCCAGCTTTTGCTGCCACAGCAAAGGTGCCAGCGGGGAAAAGTAATGCTGGTTCTCACTGCCTCCTGGAACCTCTTCAAATGCCCCAGACAATTTGGCCCTCTCTGCTTTCCTGCGGACTCCATCCTCAAAAGCACCTGTTTTCGCTTTCGGCAACCTCCGGAGCAAAAAAGACAAACGTCCAGCTTTTGCTGCCACAGCAAAGGTGCCAGCGGGGAAAAGTAATGCTGGTTCTCACTGCCTCCTGGAACCCTTTCAAATGCCCCTGACAATTTGGCCCTCTCTGCTTTCCTGCGGACTCCATCCTCAAAAGCACCTATTTTTGCTTTCGGCGCCCTCCGGAGCAAAAAAGACAAACGTCCAGCTTTTGCTGCCACAGCAAAGGTGCCAGCGGGGAAAAGTAATGCTGGTTCTCACTGCCTCCTGGAACTCTTTCAAATGCCACAGACAATTTGGCCCTCTCTGCTTTCCTGCGGACTCCATCCTCAAAAGCACCTGTTTTCGCTTTCGGCAGCCTCCGGAGCAAAAAAGACAAACGTCCAGCTTTTGCTGCCACAGCAAAGGTGCCAGCGGGGAAAAGTAATGCTGGTTCTCACTGCCTCCTGGAACCTCTTCAAATGCCCCAGACAATTTGGCCCTCTCTGCTTTCCTGCGGACTCCATCCTCAAAAGCACCTGTTTTCGCTTTTGGCAACCTCCGGAGCAAAAAGACAAACGTCCAGCTTTTGCTGCCACAGCAAAGGTGCCAGCGGGGAAAAGTAATGCTGGTTCTCACTGCCTCCTGGAACCCTTTCAAATGCCACAGACAATTTGGCCCTCTCTGCTTTCCTGCGGACTCCATCCTCAAAAGCACCTATTTTTGCTTTCGGCGCCCTCCGGAGCAAAAAAGACAAACGTCCAGCTTTTGCTGCCACAGCAAAGGTGCCAGCAGGGAAAAGTAATGCTGGTTCTCACTGCCTCCTGGAACTCTTTCAAATGCCACAGACAATTTGGCCCTCTCTGCTTTCCTGCGGACTCCATCCTCAAAAGCACCTGTTTTCGCTTTCGGCAACCTCCGGAGCAAAAAAGACAAACGTCCAGCTTTTGCTGCCACAGCAAAGGTGCCAGCGGGGAAAAGTAATGCTGGTTCTCACTGCCTCCTGGAACCTGTTCAAATGTCCCAGACAATTTGGCCCTCTCTGCTTTCCTGCGGACTCCAACCTCAAAAGCACCTGTTTTCGCTTTCGGCAGCCTCCGGAGCAAAAAAGACAAACGTCCAGCTTTTGCTGCCACAGCAAAGGTGCCAGCGGGGAAAAGTAATGCTGGTTCTCACTGCCTCCTGGAACCCTTTCAAATGCCCCAGACAATTAAGCCCTCTCTGCTTTCCTGTGGACTCTATCCTCAAAAGCGCCTTTTTTCACTTTCGGCGCCCTCCGGTGGTAAAAAGACAAACGTCCAGCTTTTGCTGCCACAGCAAAGGTGCCAGCGGGGAAAAGTAATGCTGGTTCTCACTGCCTCCTGGAACTCTTTCAAATGCCACAGACAATTTGGCCCTCTCTGCTTTCCTGCGGACTCCATCCTCAAAAGCACCTATTTTCGCTTTCGGCAGCCTCCGGAGCAAAAAAGACAAACGTCCAGCTTTTGCTGCCACAGCAAAGGTGCCAGCGGGGAAAAGTAATGCTGGTTCTCACTGCCTCCTGGAACCCTTTCAAATGCCACAGACAATTTGGCCCTCTCTGCTTTCCTGTGGACTCCATCCTCAAAAGCACCTGTTTTCGCTTTCGGCAGCCTCCGGAGCAAAAAAGACAAACGTCCAGCTTTTGCTGCCACAGCAAAGGTGCCAGCGGGGAAAAGTAATGCTGGTTCTCACTGCCTCCTGGAACCCTTTCAAATGCCCCAGACAATTTGGCCCTCTCTGCTTTCCTGCGGACTCTATCCTCAAAAGCACCTGTTTTCGCTTTCGGCAGCCTCCGGAGCAAAAAAGACAAACGTCCAGCTTTTGCTGCCACAGCAAAGGTGCCAGCGGGGAAAAGTAATGCTGGTTCTCACTGCCTCCTGGAACCCTTTCAAATGCCCCAGACAATTAAGTCCTCTCTGCTTTCCTGCGGACTCTATCCTCAAAAGCGCCTTTTTTCACTTTCGGCGCACTCCGGTGGTAAAAAGACAAACGTCCAGCTTTTGCTGCCACAGCAAAGGTGCCAGCGGGGAAAAGTGATGCTGGTTCTCACTGCCTCCTGGAACTCTTTCAAATGCCACAGACAATTTGGCCCTCTCTGCTTTCCTGCGGACTCCATCCTCAAAAGCACCTGTTTTCGCTTTCGGCAGCCTCCGGAGCAAAAAAGACAAACGTCCAGCCTTTGATGCCACAACAAAGGTGCCAGCGGGGAAAAGTAATGCTGGTTCTCACTGCCTCCTGGAACCCTTTCAAATGCCCCAGACAATTTGGCCCTCTCTGCTTTCCTGCGGACTCTATCCTCAAAAGCACCTGTTTTCGCTTTCGGCAGCCTCCGGAGCAAAAAAGACAAACGTCCAGCTTTTGCTGCCACAGCAAAGGTGCCAGCGGGGAAAAGTAATGCTGGTTCTCACTACCTCCTTGAACCCTTTCAAATGCCACAGACAATTTGGCCCTCTCTGCTTTCCTGCGGACTCCATCCTCAAAAGCACCTGTTTTCGCTTTCGGCAACCTCATGAGCAAAAAAGACAAACGTCCAGCTTTTGCTGCCACAGCAAAGGTGCCAGCGGGGAAAAGTAATGCTGGTTCTCACTGCCTCCTGGAACCCTTTCAAATGCCACAGACAATTTGGCCCTCTCTGCTTTCCTGCGGACTCCATCCTCAAAAGCACCTGTTTTCGCTTTCGGCAGCCTCCGGAGCAAAAAAGACAAACGTCCAGCTTTTGCTGCCACAGCAAAGGTGCCAGAGGGGAAAAGTAATGCTGGTTCTCACTGCCTCCTGGAACCCTTTCAAATGCCACAGACAATTTGGCCCTCTCTGCTTTCCTGCGGACTCCATCCTCAAAAGCACCTGTTTTCGCTTTCGGCAGCCTCCGGAGCAAAAAAGACAAACGTCCAGCTTTTGCTGCCACAGCAAAGGTGCCAGCGGGGAAAAGTAATGCTGGTTCTCACTGCCTCCTGGAACCCTTTCAAATGCCACAGACAATTTGGCCCTCTCTGCTTTCCTGCGGACTCCATCCTCAAAAGCACCTTTTTTCGCTTTCGGCAACCTCCGGAGCAAAAAAGACAAACGTCCAGCTTTTGCTGCCACAGCAAAGGTGCCAGCGGGGAAAAGTAATGCTGGTTCTCACTGCCTCCTGGAACCCTTTCAAATGCCACAGACAATTTGGCCCTCTCTGCTTTCCTGCGGACTCCATCCTCAAAAGCACCTGTTTTCGCTTTCGGCAGCCTCCGGAGCAAAAAAGACAAACGTCCAGCTTTTGCTGCCACAGCAAAGGTGCCAGCGGGGAAAAGTAATGCTGGTTCTCACTGCCTCCTGGAACCCTTTCAAATGCCACAGACAATTTGGCCCTCTCTGCTTTCCTGCGGACTCCATCCTCAAAAGCACCTGTTTTCGCTTTCGGCAGCCTCCGGAGCAAAAAAGACAAACGTCCAGCTTTTGCTGCCACAGCAAAGGTGCCAGCGGGGAAAAGTAATGCTGGTTCTCACTGCCTCCTGGAACCCTTTCAAATGCCCCAGACAATTTGGCCCTCTCTGCTTTCCTGCGGACTCTATCCTCAAAAGCACCTGTTTTCGCTTTCGGCAGCCTCCGGAGCAAAAAAGACAAACGTCCAGCTTTTGCTGCCACAGCAAAGGTGCCAGCGGGGAAAAGTAATGCTGGTTCTCACTGCCTCCTGGAACCCTTTCAAATGCCACAGACAATTTGGCCCTCTCTGCTTTCCTGCGGACTCCATCCTCAAAAGCACCTGTTTTCGCTTTCGGCAACCTCATGAGCAAAAAAGACAAACGTCCAGCTTTTGCTGCCACAGCAAAGGTGCCAGCGGGGAAAAGTAATGCTGGTTCTCACTGCCTCCTGGAACCCTTTCAAATGCCACAGACAATTTGGCCCTCTCTGCTTTCCTGCGGACTCCATCCTCAAAAGCACCTGTTTTCGCTTTCGGCAGCCTCCGGAGCAAAAAAGACAAACGTCCAGCTTTTGCTGCCACAGCAAAGGTGCCAGCGGGGAAAAGTAATGCTGGTTCTCACTGCCTCCTGGAACCTCTTCAAATGCCACAGACAATTTGGCCCTCTCTGCTTTCCTGCGGACTCCATCCTCAAAAGCACCTGTTTTCGCTTTCGGCAACCTCCGGAGCAAAAAAGACAAACGTCCAGCTTTTGCTGCCACAGCAAAGGTGCCAGCGGGGAAAAGTAATGCTGGTTCTCACTGCCTCCTGGAACCCTTTCAAATGCCACAGACAATTTGGCCCTCTCTGCTTTTCTGCGGACTCCATCCTCAAAAGCACCTGTTTTCGCTTTCGGCAGCCTCCGGAGCAAAAAAGACAAACGTCCAGCTTTTGCTGCCACAGCAAAGGTGCCAGCGGGGAAAAGTAATGCTGGTTCTCACTGCCTCCTGGAACCTCTTCAAATGCCCCAGACAATTTGGCCCTCTCTGCTTTCCTGCGGACTCTATCCTCAAAAGCGCCTTTTTTCACTTTCGGCGCCCTCCGGTGGTAAAAAGACAAACGTCCAGGTTTTGCTGCCACAGCAAAGGTGCCAGCGGGGAAAAGTGATGCTGGTTCTCACTGCCTCCTGGAACTCTTTCAAATGCCACAGACAATTTGGCCCTCTCTGCTTTCCTGCGGACTCCATCCTCAAAAGCACCTGTTTTCGCTTTCGGCAGCCTCCGGAGCAAAAAAGACAAACGTCCAGCCTTTGCTGCCACAACAAAGGTGCCAGCGGGGAAAAGTAATGCTGGTTCTCACTGCCTCCTGGAACCCTTTCAAATGCCCCAGACAATTTGGCCCTCTCTGCTTTCCTGCGGACTCTATCCTCAAAAGCACCTGTTTTCGCTTTCGGCAGCCTCCGGAGCAAAAAAGACAAACGTCCAGCTTTTGCTGCCACAGCAAAGGTGCCAGCGGGGAAAAGTAATGCTGGTTCTCACTACCTCCTTGAACCCTTTCAAATGCCACAGACAATTTGGCCCTCTCTGCTTTCCTGCGGACTCCATCCTCAAAAGCACCTGTTTTCGCTTTCGGCAACCTCCGGAGCAAAAAAGACAAACGTCCAGCTTTTGCTGCCACAGCAAAGGTGCCAGCGGGGAAAAGTAATGCTGGTTCTCACTGCCTCCTGGAACCCTTTCAAATGCCACAGACAATTTGGCCCTCTCTGCTTTCCTGCGGACTCCATCCTCAAAAGCACCTGTTTTCGCTTTCGGCAGCCTCCGGAGCAAAAAAGACAAACGTCCAGCTTTTGCTGCCACAGCAAAGGTGCCAGCGGGGAAAAGTAATGCTGGTTCTCACTGCCTCCTGGAACCTCTTCAAATGCCACAGACAATTTGGCCCTCTCTGCTTTCCTGCGGACTCCATCCTCAAAAGCACCTGTTTTCGCTTTTGGCAACCTCCGGAGCAAAAAAGACAAACGTCCAGCTTTTGCTGCCACAGCAAAGGTGCCAGCGGGGAAAAGTAATGCTCGTTCTCACTGCCTCCTGGAACCCTTTCAAATGCCACAGACAATTTGGCCCTCTCTGCTTTCCTGCGGACTCCATCCTCAAAAGCACCTGTTTTCGCTTTCGGCAGCCTCCGGAGCAAAAAAGACAAACGTCCAGCTTTTGCTGCCACAGCAAAGGTGCCAGCGGGGAAAAGTAATGCTGGTTCTCACTGCCTCCTGGAACCTCTTCAAATGCCCCAGACAATTTGGCCCTCTCTGCTTTCCTGCGGACTCCATCCTCAAAAGCACCTGTTTTCGCTTTTGGCAACCTCCGGAGCAAAAAAGACAAACGTCCAGCTTTTGCTGCCACAGCAAAGGTGCCAGCGGGGAAAAGTAATGCTGGTTCTCACTGCCTCCTGGAACCCTTTCAAATGCCCCTGACAATTTGGCCCTCTCTGCTTTCCTGCGGACTCTATCCTCAAAAGCGCCTTTTTTCACTTTCGGCGCCCTCCGGTGTAAAAAGACAAACGTCCAGCTTTTGCTGCCACAGCAAAGGTGCCAGCGGGGAAAAGTAATGCTGGTTCTCACTGCCTCCTGGAACTCTTTCAAATGCCACAAACAATTTGGCCCTCTCTGCTTTCCTGCGGACTCCATCCTCAAAAGCACCTATTTTCGCTTTCGGCAGCCTCCGGAGCATAAAAGACAAATGTCCAGCTTTTGCTGCCACAGCAAAGGTGCCAGCGGGGAAAAGTAATGCTGGTTCTCACTGCCTCCTGGAACCCTTTCAAATGCCACAGACAATTTGGCCCTCTCTGCTTTCCTGTGGACTCCATCCTCAAAAGCACCTGTTTTCGCTTTCGGCAGCCTCCGGAGCAAAAAAGACAAACGTCCAGCTTTTGCTGCCACAGCAAAGGTGCCAGCGGGGAAAAGTAATGCTGGTTCTCAGTGCCTCCTGGAACCCTTTCAAATGCCACAGACAATTTGGCCCTCTCTGCTTTCCTGCGGACTCCATCCTCAAAAGCACCTGTTTTCGCTTTCGGCAGCCTCCGGAGCAAAAAAGACAAACGTCCAGCTTTTGCTGCCACAGCAAAGGTGCCAGCGGGGAAAAGTAATGCTGGTTCTCACTGCCTCCTGGAACCTCTTCAAATGCCCCAGACAATTTGGCCCTCTCTGCTTTCCTGCGGACTCCATCCTCAAAAGCACCTGTTTT
The DNA here is from genome assembly GCF_965231255.1 of Vanellus vanellus. NCBI lineage: Eukaryota > Metazoa > Chordata > Aves > Charadriiformes > Charadriidae > Vanellus > Vanellus vanellus. The sequence continues at coordinate 63,695 of NW_028127581.1, forward strand.
CGCTTTCGGCAACCTCCGGAGCAAAAAAGACAAACGTCCAGCTTTTGCTGCCACAGCAAAGGTGCCAGCGGGGAAAAGTAATGCTGGTTCTCACTGCCTCCTGGAACCCTTTCAAATGCCACAGACAAATTGGCCCTCTCTGCTTTCCTGCGGACTCCATCCTCAAAAGCACCTATTTTTGCTTTCGGCGCCCTCCGGAGCAAAAAAGACAAACGTCCAGCTTTTGCTGCCACAGCAAAGGTGCCAGCGGGGAAAAGTAATGCTGGTTCTCACTGCCTCCTGGAACTCTTTCAAATGCCACAGACAATTTGGCCCTCTCTGCTTTCCTGCGGACTCCATCCTCAAAAGCACCTGTTTTCGCTTTCGGCAGCCTCCGGAGCAAAAAAGACAAACGTCCAGCTTTTGCTGCCACAGCAAAGGTGCCAGCGGGGAAAAGTAATGCTGGTTCTCACTGCCTCCTGGAACCTCTTCAAATGCCCCAGACAATTTGGCCCTCTCTGCTTTCCTGCGGACTCCATCCTCAAAAGCACCTGTTTTCGCTTTTGGCAACCTCCGGAGCAAAAAGACAAACGTCCAGCTTTTGCTGCCACAGCAAAGGTGCCAGCGGGGAAAAGTAATGCTGGTTCTCACTGCCTCCTTGAACCCTTTCAAATGCCACAGACAATTTGGCCCTCTCTGCTTTCCTGCGGACTCCATCCTCAAAAGCACCTATTTTTGCTTTCGGCGCCCTCCGGAGCAAAAAAGACAAACGTCCAGCTTTTGCTGCCACAGCAAAGGTGCCAGCAGGGAAAAGTAATGCTGGTTCTCACTGCCTCCTGGAACTCTTTCAAATGCCACAGACAATTTGGCCCTCTCTGCTTTCCTGCGGACTCCATCCTCAAAAGCACCTGTTTTCGATTTCGGCAACCTCCGGAGCAAAAAAGACAAACGTCCAGCTTTTGCTGCCACAGCAAAGGTGCCAGCGGGGAAAAGTAATGCTGGTTCTCACTGCCTCCTGGAACCCTTTCAAATGCCCCAGACAATTAAGCCCTCTCTGCTTTCCTGTGGACTCTATCCTCAAAAGCGCCTTTTTTCACTTTCGGCGCCCTCCGGTGGTAAAAAGACAAACGTCCAGCTTTTGCTGCCACAGCAAAGGTGCCAGCGGGGAAAAGTAATGCTGGTTCTCACTGCCTCCTGGAACTCTTTCAAATGCCACAGACAATTTGGCCCTCTCTGCTTTCCTGCGGACTCCATCCTCAAAAGCACCTATTTTCGCTTTCGGCAGCCTCCGGAGCAAAAAAGACAAACGTCCAGCTTTTGCTGCCACAGCAAAGGTGCCAGCGGGGAAAAGTAATGCTGGTTCTCACTGCCTCCTGGAACCCTTTCAAATGCCACAGACAATTTGGCCCTCTCTGCTTTCCTGTGGACTCCATCCTCAAAAGCACCTGTTTTCGCTTTCGGCAGCCTCCGGAGCAAAAAAGACAAACGTCCAGCTTTTGCTGCCACAGCAAAGGTGCCAGCGGGGAAAAGTAATGCTGGTTCTCACTGCCTCCTGGAACCCTTTCAAATGCCCCAGACAATTTGGCCCTCTCTGCTTTCCTGCGGACTCTATCCTCAAAAGCACCTGTTTTCGCTTTCGGCAGCCTCCGGAGCAAAAAAGACAAACGTCCAGCTTTTGCTGCCACAGCAAAGGTGCCAGCGGGGAAAAGTAATGCTGGTTCTCACTGCCTCCTGGAACCCTTTCAAATGCCCCAGACAATTAAGTCCTCTCTGCTTTCCTGCGGACTCTATCCTCAAAAGCGCCTTTTTTCACTTTCGGCGCACTCCGGTGGTAAAAAGACAAACGTCCAGCTTTTGCTGCCACAGCAAAGGTGCCAGCGGGGAAAAGTGATGCTGGTTCTCACTGCCTCCTGGAACTCTTTCAAATGCCACAGACACTTTGGCCCTCTCTGCTTTCCTGCGGACTCCATCCTCAAAAGCACCTGTTTTCGCTTTCGGCAACCTCCGGAGCAAAAAAGACAAACGTCCAGCCTTTGATGCCACAACAAAGGTGCCAGCGGGGAAAAGTAATGCTGGTTCTCACTGCCTCCTGGAACCCTTTCAAATGCCACAGACAATTTGGCCCTCTCTGCTTTCCTGCGGACTCTATCCTCAAAAGCACCTGTTTTCGCTTTCGGCAGCCTCCGGAGCAAAAAAGACAAACGTCCAGCTTTTGCTGCCACAGCAAAGGTGCCAGCGGGGAAAAGTAATGCTGGTTCTCACTACCTCCTTGAACCCTTTCAAATGCCACAGACAATTTGGCCCTCTCTGCTTTCCTGCGGACTCCATCCTCAAAAGCACCTGTTTTCGCTTTCGGCAACCTCCGGAGCAAAAAAGACAAACGTCCAGCTTTTGCTGCCACAGCAAAGGTGCCAGCGGGGAAAAGTAATGCTGGTTCTCACTGCCTCCTGGAACCCTTTCAAATGCCACAGACAATTTGGCCCTCTCTGCTTTCCTGCGGACTCCATCCTCAAAAGCACCTGTTTTCGCTTTCGGCAGCCTCCGGAGCAAAAAAGACAAACGTCCAGCTTTTGCTGCCACAACAAAGGTGCCAGAGGGGAAAAGTAATGCTGGTTCTCACTGCCTCCTGGAACCCTTTCAAATGCCCCTGACAATTTTGGCCCTCTCTGCTTTCCTGCGGACTCCATCCTCAAAAGCACCTGTTTTCGCTTTCGGCAGCCTCCGGAGCAAAAAAGACAAACGTCCAGCTTTTGCTGCCACAGCAAAGGTGCCAGCGGGGAAAAGTAATGCTGGTTCTCACTGCCTCCTGGAACCCTTTCAAATGCCACAGACAATTTGGCCCTCTCTGCTTTCCTGCGGACTCCATCCTCAAAAGCACCTTTTTTCGCTTTCGGCAACCTCCGGAGCAAAAAAGACAAACGTCCAGCATTTGCTGCCACAGCAAAGGTGCCAGCGGGGAAAAGTAATGCTGGTTCTCACTGCCTCCTGGAACCCTTTCAAATGCCACAGACAATTTGGCCCTCTCTGCTTTCCTGCGGACTCCATCCTCAAAAGCACCTGTTTTCGCTTTCGGCAGCCTCCGGAGCAAAAAGACAAACGTCCAGCTTTTGCTGCCACAGCAAAGGTGCCAGCGGGGAAAAGTAATGCTGGTTCTCACTGCCTCCTGGAACCCTTTCAAATGCCACAGACAATTTGGCCCTCTCTGCTTTCCTGCGGACTCCATCCTCAAAAGCACCTGTTTTCGCTTTCGGCAGCCTCCGGAGCAAAAAAGACAAACGTCCAGCTTTTGCTGCCACAGCAAAGGTGCCAGCGGGGAAAAGTAATGCTGGTTCTCACTGCCTCCTGGAACCCTTTCAAATGCCCCAGACAATTTGGCCCTCTCTGCTTTCCTGCGGACTCTATCCTCAAAAGCACCTGTTTTCGCTTTCGGCAGCCTCCGGAGCAAAAAAGACAAACGTCCAGCTTTTGCTGCCACAGCAAAGGTGCCAGCGGGGAAAAGTAATGCTGGTTCTCACTACCTCCTTGAACCCTTTCAAATGCCACAGACAATTTGGCCCTCTCTGCTTTCCTGCGGACTCCATCCTCAAAAGCACCTGTTTTCGCTTTCGGCAACCTCCGGAGCAAAAAAGACAAACGTCCAGCTTTTGCTGCCACAGCAAAGGTGCCAGCGGGGAAAAGTAATGCTGGTTCTCACTGCCTCCTGGAACCCTTTCAAATGCCACAGACAATTTGGCCCTCTCTGCTTTCCTGCGGACTCCATCCTCAAAAGCACCTGTTTTCGCTTTCGGCAGCCTCCGGAGCAAAAAAGACAAACGTCCAGCTTTTGCTGCCACAGCAAAGGTGCCAGAGGGGAAAAGTAATGCTGGTTCTCACTGCCTCCTGGAACCCTTTCAAATGCCACAGACAATTTGGCCCTCTCTGCTTTCCTGCGGACTCCATCCTCAAAAGCACCTGTTTTCGCTTTCGGCAGCCTCCGGAGCAAAAAGACAAACGTCCAGCTTTTGCTGCCACAGCAAAGGTGCCAGCGGGGAAAAGTAATGCTGGTTCTCACTGCCTCCTGGAACCCTTTCAAATGCCACAGACAATTTGGCCCTCTCTGCTTTCCTGCGGACTCCATCCTCAAAAGCACCTGTTTTCGCTTTCGGCAACCTCCGGAGCAAAAAAGACAAACGTCCAGCTTTTGCTGCCACAGCAAAGGTGCCAGCGGGGAAAAGTAATGCTGGTTCTCACTGCCTCCTGGAACCCTTTCAAATGCCACAGACAATTTGGCCCTCTCTGCTTTCCTGCGGACTCCATCCTCAAAAGCACCTGTTTTCGCTTTCGGCAGCCTCCGGAGCAAAAAAAGACAAACGTCCAGCTTTTGCTGCCACAGCAAAGGTGCCAGCGGGGAAAAGTAATGCTGGTTCTCACTGCCTCCTGGAACCCTTTCAAATGCCACAGACAATTTGGCCCTCTCTGCTTTCCTGCGGACTCCATCCTCAAAAGCACCTGTTTTCGCTTTCGGCAGCCTCCGGAGCAAAAAAGACAAACGTCAGCTTTTGCTGCCACAGCAAAGGTGCCAGCGGGGAAAAGTAATGCTGGTTCTCACTGCCTCCTGGAACCCTTTCAAATGCCACAGACAATTTGGCCCTCTCTGCTTTCCTGTGGACTCCATCCTCAAAAGCACCTGTTTTCGCTTTCGGCAGCCTCCGGAGCAAAAAAGACAAACGTCCAGCTTTTGCTGCCACAACAAAGGTGCCAGCGGGGAAAAGTAATGCTGGTTCTCACTGCCTCCTGGAACCCTTTCAAATGCCCCAGACAATTTGGCCCTCTCTGCTTTCCTGCGGACTCCATCCTCAAAAGCACCTGTTTTCGCTTTCGGCAACCTCCGGAGCAAAAAAGACAAACGTCCAGCTTTTGCTGCCACAGCAAAGGTGCCAGAGGGGAAAAGTAATGCTGGTTCTCACTGCCTCCTGGAACCCTTTCAAATGCCACAGACAATTTGGCCCTCTCTGCTTTCCTGCGGACTCCATCCTCAAAAGCACCTGTTTTTGCTTTCAGCAGCCTCCGGAGCAAAAAGACAAACGTCCAGCTTTTGCTGCCACAGCAAAGGTGCCAGCGGGGAAAAGTAATGCTGGTTCTCACTGCCTCCTGGAACCTCTTCAAATGCCCCAGACAATTTGGCCCTCTCTGCTTTCCTGCGGACTCCATCCTCAAAAGCACCTGTTTTCGCTTTCGGCAGCCTCCGGAGCAAAAAAGACAAACGTCCAGCTTTTGCTGCCACAGCAAAGGTGCCAGCGGGGAAAAGTAATGCTGGTTCTCACTGCCTCCTGGAACCCTTTCAAATGCCACAGACAATTTGGCCCTCTCTGCTTTCCTGCGGACTCCATCCTCAAAAGCACCTGTTTTCGCTTTCGGCAGCCTCCGGAGCAAAAAAGACAAACGTCCAGCTTTTGCTGCCACAGCAAAGGTGCCAGCGGGGAAAAGTAATGCTGGTTCTCACTGCCTCCTGGAACCCTTTCAAATGCCACAGACAATTTGGCCCTCTCTGCTTTCCTGTGGACTCCATCCTCAAAAGCACCTGTTTTCGCTTTCGGCAACCTCCGGAGCAAAAAAGACAAACGTCCAGCTTTTGCTGCCACAGCAAAAGGTGCCAGCGGGGAAAAGTAATGCTGGTTCTCACTGCCTCCTGGAACCCTTTCAAATGCCACAGACAATTTGGCCCTCTCTGCTTTCCTGCGGACTCCATCCTCAAAAGCACCTGTTTTTGCTTTCGGCAGCCTCCGGAGCAAAAAAGACAAACGTCCAGCTTTTGCTGCCACAGCAAAGGTGCCAGCAGGGAAAAGTAATGCTGGTTCTCACTGCCTCCTGGAACCTCTTCAAATGCCCCCAGACAATTTGGCCCTCTCTGCTTTCCTGCGGACTCCATCCTCAAAAGCACCTGTTTTCGCTTTTGGCAACCTCCGGAGCAAAAAAGACAAACGTCCAGCTTTTGCTGCCACAGCAAAGGTGCCAGCGGGGAAAAGTAATGCTGGTTCTCACTGCCTCCTGGAACCCTTTCAAATGCCACAGACAATTTGGCCCTCTCTGCTTTCCTGCGGACTCCATCCTCAAAAGCACCTGTTTTCGCTTTCGGCAGCCTCCGGAGCAAAAAAGACAAACGTCCAGCTTTTGCTGCCACAGCAAAGGTGCCAGCGGGGAAAAGTAATGCTGGTTCTCACTGCCTCCTGGAACCCTTTCAAATGCCACAGACAATTTGGCCCTCTCTGCTTTCCTGTGGACTCCATCCTCAAAAGCACCTGTTTTCGCTTTCGGCAGCCTCCGGAGCAAAAAAGACAAACGTCCAGCTTTTGCTGCCACAGCAAAGGTGCCAGCGGGGAAAAGTAATGCTGGTTCTCACTGCCTCCTGGAACCCTTTCAAATGCCACAGACAATTTGGCCCTCTCTGCTTTCCTGCGGACTCCATCCTCAAAAGCACCTGTTTTCGCTTTCGGCAGCCTCCGGAGCAAAAAAGACAAACGTCCAGCTTTTGCTGCCACAGCAAAGGTGCCAGCGGGGAAAAGTAATGCTGGTTCTCACTGCCTCCTGTAACCTGTTCAAATGCCCCAGACAATTTGGCCCTCTCTGCTTTCCTGCGGACTCCATCCTCAAAAGCACCTGTTTTCGCTTTCGGCAGCCTCCGGAGCAAAAAAGACAAACGTCCAGCTTTTGCTGCCACAGCAAAGGTGCCAGCGGGGAAAAGTAATGCTGGTTCTCACTGCCTCCTGGAACCCTTTCAAATGCCACAGACAATTAAGCCCTCTCTGCTTTCCTGTGGACTCTATCCTCAAAAGCGCCTTTTTTCACTTTCGGCGCCCTCCGGTGGTAAAAAGACAAACGTCCAGCTTTTGCTGCCACAGCAAAGGTGCCAGCGGGGAAAAGTAATGCTGGTTCTCACTGCCTCCTGGAACTCTTTCAAATGCCACAGACAATTTGGCCCTCTCTGCTTTCCTGCGGACTCCATCCTCAAAAGCACCTATTTTCGCTTTCGGCAGCCTCCGGAGCAAAAAAGACAAACGTCCAGCTTTTGCTGCCACAGCAAAGGTGCCAGCGGGGAAAAGTAATGCTGGTTCTCACTGCCTCCTGGAACCCTTTCAAATGCCACAGACAATTTGGCCCTCTCTGCTTTCCTGTGGACTCCATCCTCAAAAGCACCTGTTTTCGCTTTCGGCAGCCTCCGGAGCAAAAAAGACAAACGTCCAGCTTTTGCTGCCACAGCAAAGGTGCCAGCGGGGAAAAGTAATGCTGGTTCTCACTGCCTCCTGGAACCCTTTCAAATGCCCCAGACAATTTGGCCCTCTCTGCTTTCCTGCGGACTCTATCCTCAAAAGCACCTGTTTTCGCTTTCGGCAGCCTCCGGAGCAAAAAAGACAAACGTCCAGCTTTTGCTGCCACAGCAAAGGTGCCAGCGGGGAAAAGTAATGCTGGTTCTCACTGCCTCCTGGAACCCTTTCAAATGCCCCAGACAATTAAGTCCTCTCTGCTTTCCTGCGGACTCTATCCTCAAAAGCGCCTTTTTTCACTTTCGGCGCACTCCGGTGGTAAAAAGACAAACGTCCAGCTTTTGCTGCCACAGCAAAGGTGCCAGCGGGGAAAAGTGATGCTGGTTCTCACTGCCTCCTGGAACTCTTTCAAATGCCACAGACAATTTGGCCCTCTCTGCTTTCCTGCGGACTCCATCCTCAAAAGCACCTGTTTTCGCTTTCGGCAGCCTCCGGAGCAAAA
>NW_028127580.1:0-14654 GCF_965231255.1 Vanellus vanellus
TGTGGGTTGGGGGGGATTTGGGGGTGCCCTGGGTTTGCATCCCCTCTCCTGTCCTTGGCGGATCTGGGGGGGGGGGGGGGGGGGCAGAGCGAGGGGTGGTCTGGGGGTATTGGTCTGCCCTGATGGTTTCGGGTGGGATTGGATGGGGTTGGGGGCAGCCAGTGGGGTTGGGGGGGGGGGGGGGGGGGGGGCAGAAGTGGAAATGGGGCTGCAGAGAGTCGGGGGGGAGATGGGGAGGCTGGAGGGGTCCGGGGAGGGGGGACAGGAGGGCTGGGGGGTACACCCCCCCCCCATCCCTGCTCCTCCCTGGGGGTCCCGCAGCACGTTCCCTTACCGGCCCGTGGCGATGGGGTGTTTCTGCTCGGTGGTTTTGGCATCTCCACACTCCTCCTTTGGTGAACGCAGCCCCCTCCCCGCCCCCCCCCCCCCCCCCTTCCCCAGCCTACGCCGACCCCCCCTTTGGCATTCACCGCGTGCCTTAATTGTGTGACATTAAATCAAGGTCCGCGGTGAACACGAAACGCTGGGGCCGATGGCTGGGGGTGTTCAGCGCTGGGGGGGTGGGTCTCGGGGTCCCTGCTCCATCCCCAAACCCATCACCCCCCCCTCGGCCCCGGGACCCCCATCAATCCCCCCCCCCCACCGTGCTTGAGACCAAGCTATGCGCCCCCCCCCCCCTCCCTGGGGCTGGCAGTGGGGGGGGACACGAGTCACAGCAGTTCAGGGGATTGGGGCTGCCCCCCCCTTGTCCCTATAGAAGCCCAGATGCATCCATACCCCCCCCATCCCCCCTCCCCGCAGACCCGATCCCTATAGGGTTACCGTAGGAGCCCTATATGGCTGTTTGACCCCCCTGCGCAGGATCTGCCCCCCAGCGCCGGGGGCAGTTATTTTTGAATGAGATATAAAGCAAATCCCCCCCCCAATTCTCCCCCCCCCCCGGCTGTCCTCACCTCCCCCGGCTTTCGTCAAGCCATCCGCACCCTCAGAGCCATGGAAACCCGGGGGGGGGGGGGGGGGGGCTCTTCCTCCTGGCTTAAACTCCCCAGCAGATCGGTCCGGGAGGGATTTTGGGGGGGCTGTTTGGTTGCGGGGCGGGGAGGTCGTGGAGGACCAGCTAAAATGAGGTGAATTTGGGTGCATTCAAGTGGGTTTTGGGATGCTGCTTCTAGAGCGGCTGCGGCGGGGGGGGGTGTGTAAAACCGAATAGAACCTCATCTGTTCTATTTCTACATGGCATTTAGCATCAAAATAGTCGAAATGGCTGATATTGCCTCAAATTCCCATCCTGTGGCCTGGGCCTCCCCCCCCCCCCCCGACCCCAGGCTGGGACTGGGTCCCAGAGAGCAGCGGGTAAAGGCCAGTTGAGGCCTCACAAACTCAGCACAGGGAACCCCCACTCCCTGCTGGGGACCGGGCTGGAGCGATATGGGGGGTGGGGGGTGGGTGACCCCGGTTTCATCCCTGTGTCCCCCCAGTTTCATCCCTGTGTCCCCCCACACCCCCCTGGGGCCATCCCAAGTGCATCCCAGTAAACACCACTTCCCCCCTGTGATTTTTTTTTTTTTTGGGGGGGGGGACGACAATTTTTCAGTGCAAATATTCCCAGGCTGGGGGGGACGGACAATCGGGGGGGTGGGGGGGGTGTCCTTAGGAGGGTGCTCAGCCATTCCTAGGGGGGAAGGGGTTCCTTGTGGGCCCCCAGCCCCCCCCCCCTTCCCCCCTTTCTCACCCCCCCCCCGCTCTCGATGGGGGGGACACCCCCACCTCCCCCCAGCGCATCCCGCATCCCACCGGGAGCAGCCGCACTGCGCCGCCCGGTTCCACCCCCCACCTCCCCGTGTCCCCCCCCCCCGGGGGTCGTACCCGGGCAGAACCGTGTGTACCCCTCCCCGTACCGGGAGCATCCATCGGTATAAGTGCCCCCCCCCCCGCCGTTACCTCGGTGCCCGCGGGGCTCCCGGCAGGAGGAGGAGGAGGAGGAGGAGGAGGCTGAAGGGCACTCGCCGGCAGAGCCCGGGTGGTGGCAGCGGTTGGGGACAGGCCGCCGGCGTTGTCACCTCCCCAGGCAGAATGAGGCCACCGACGGGCTGGGGGGGGGTTGTCGCGTGTGTGTCCCCCCCGGCGTGTGCGTGTGGGGTTAACCCTTCCCTGCTCGGTCCCGGCACCGCCAGCCGGGGGGGGGGAGGGGGGGGGGGAGCCCCCGGGGAAATACGGGCACGTACCGGGGCGGGGGCTCGGGGGCGGGGACGGGGGGGGGGGACGGGGTCCCCGTGTGCCCCCCCGAGGTCACCCCTTGTGCCCTGCTCAGGGCTAGGCCAGTGAGGTGGGATGGGGTGGGATGGGGTGGGATGGGATGGGATGGGATGGGATGGGATGGGATGGGATGGGATGGAGTGGGATGGGATGGGATGGAAGGGATGGAGTGGACTGGATGTGATGGATGGGCTGGGTTGGGGAGGGGATGGGATGGGGTGAGATGGGATAGAAGGGACGGGGTGGGATGGAGTGGATGTGATGGGATAGATGGGATGGTTTGGGATGGAGTGGAGTGGGATGGGATAGAAGGGATGGGTTGGGGTGGATGGGATGGGATGGAGTGGGATGGGATGGGATAGAAGGGATAGGATGGAGTGGGATGGGATAGAAGGGGTGGGATGGGGTGGAGTGGATGTGATGGGATAGATGGGATGGGGTGGAGTGGGATGGAGTGGAGTGGGATGGAGTGGAGTGGATGGGATGGGGTGGGATAAGATCTAGGGGGGCAGCGGGATCTACTGAAGATCCACAGGGACCGCGTGTCGAGCTGTCACCTGCCTGGGTCATGGCTGGGCAGCGGTGAATCGTCGGTTGGCGGGGGGGGGGGGGGGGGGCGCTTTTCGGCACAGGCTCAGGTTGGGAATTGCCCACAGGGGTGAGCGGGTGGGTGATGTCTTCATGGACACCCCAAACCAGGGATGGATTGGGATGCAGGGCTGCCTGCGGGCAGTACAGCTCTCCGGGGTGGGGGTCCGGATCGGGCCCTGCCCCGCCCCAATGAGCCCTCGGGCACCGCCGGGTGAAGATGAGGGGCCGGGACCCCCCCACCCCACAACCCCTCAGCCGCGGGGTGCCGGGTGCTGCCTGGGGACCAGCATGGCTGGGGGGGTCCAGAGCCCCACTCCTGCGGAAGGCTTCGGTGGGGCTCAGCCGTGGGGTGAAGGGGGGGGGCTGGGAGGGACCATGGCCATGGCACAGCTCGATCCGTCCCGGGGTGACCTTGGTCACCGCCGGCCTCGTCCGCGTTAACGATTGACGGGGTGGCCGGACGCACCGGGACTCTGCCCATCATGTGGGACCCCCCCGTCCCGGCCACGGCCACCCCCGGTCGGGGTTCATCGCCCCGGTCCCATCCTGCCCAACCCCCCCCCCCGGTGCTGAGCACAATGTCCCCACCTCTCTGTGACAAAGCGGGATGTCCCCTCCTGTGCCCCCCGTGGTGACCCCACTCTTGGGGTCAGGCTCTGCCTCCCTGTCCTCCGGCACCCTTCTCCCTCCCAGTGTTCCCAGTGTTCCCAGTGCCCCTCCCCAGCACCTGCAGCTCCCTCCTCCCAGTCCGCGGGGACAGCGGGGCTCTGCGGGACGTGCCGGCTCTGGGGGGGCCATGCCGGGTGTCGGGGTGCTCCCCAGCCCCGCCGAGGCTCTGCCGGGCAGAGCCCAGAGGCTGCAGGTGACAGGTACCAGCGCGGGTATGGGGCTGGGGGTGGCGGGGACTCCCTGGGGACAGGGAGGGGGGTGGCACCCTGCTGAGCATCCCCCCCTCCCCCTCCTTTTTTGGGTGTTTTCGGGGGCCTGCTCCAGGGGAGACCCCAGAGAAAGGTCCGGAGCAGGGTGCTGGCGTGGCCCCATTACTGGGGTGTTTTGATCCCAGTGCCCCCCCCCCCCCCCCTTTACCATATGGGGATGCTGGGGTGGGGGGGTGGGGGTGCTCCTCTGTCCCCCCCAGGAACGCTGTAACCCCCTGGTTTGCTCACAGGGACCATCCTCGCAGGGAACTTGGGGGGGGGGGCATATACAGCGGGTTTGGGAGCCCCAGAAGGAGGGGGGTGAGGAGTGTGGAGGGTGTTCCTGCTCCACAAGTGTCATGAGTTGCCAGGCCTCAGCTTCCCGTTGCTGCTGGCCAGGGGGGTGTCTGAGTGGCCGCTGCCAGCCCTGGCATTGCCCTCCTTAAACCCCCCCTGGGGCGCCCCATGCTGGCATGGGAGACCAGTGCCTGGGGGGACACCCTTTCCCCCCCCGGGGAGGCAGTGGGACCCCCATGTGCACCCACAGCCCCTCATCTATGGTGGGATGGCGATGGGGGGGGATGCGTTTGCCATGGCAACTGGTGGGGTCGCTAGGAGACGACAGCTTGGGGGAAGGGGAGGGGTACCCGCAGCCCCCCACTCCTATTTCACACACTGCAAATCCCCCCCCCCTCCCCCCCCCCCGGCTTCCCCAGCCCTGGGCACGACCCCCCCGGCCAGAGCATCCCCAGGGCAGGGGGACATCCCTGGAGCGGGGGGAGGCAGCACCAGGCAGGGTGTGGGGTACCAGAGCATCCCTGGGGGGGGGTGACAGCCTTGGGACACCCCCCGGGGGTCAGGTTGGGGTCAGGGGGGCCATAAGAGGACACAAGCCAAAGGCCAGGCAGGCTGAGCGGGAGGGGACAAGGACAGGGTCAGTGCACTCTTTTTTGGGGGGACATGGGGTAAAGACCACTGTATTTTGGGATGGGATGGGGGTCCTGACCCCGTGTCCTGTCGTGTGTGTCCCGTCCCCCCCCCGCAGCCACCCACGCCGTCAACGGGAACCCAACAATCCCTCCGTTCCCAGCGGAGATGCAGATGGCGATTTTCGGTGAGTGGTTCCCCCGTGTCAGGGAATCGGGGTCCCGGCAGCCAGGGCTGTCCCCAGGGTGTCCCCGTGTGTCACCCCCGAACCCCAGCTCACCCCTCCCCTGAGCCAGGACAGGCAGCTGCCCGCTCCCTGCCTGTCCCCCGCAGGCATGGGATGCTTCTGGGGAGCGGAGCGGCTCTTCTGGAAGACGCCGGGGGTCTTCTCCACCCAGGTGGGCTACGCAGGAGGGTTCACCCCCAACCCCACCTACGAAGAAGTGCGCACAGGTAACGAGGGGTGGCGGGGACACCCCCCCCCCAGTGTCCCCCGCACCCGCCGTGGGGTGATGTCCCCATCCAGCATGGCAGGGTGGCCCACACCCCCCGCCTTGCCCTGGTCCGGGATCCCGTGGGATGCTCTCCACCACCCCTCGGATGCTGACCCCCACCACGTCCCCCACCCCAACCCGGACAGACGGACGGACGGCGGCCCGGCTTAGCTGGAGGGATATTTTGCGGAGGATTAGCTGTCTGCAGGAAATATTATCCCGGCTGCTGTCTCCAGCCAGGGATTTATCCCGGGGCGGGGGGGGGCTTGGGTACCCCATCCACACCAGGCACCCGGAGAAAGGGGTCCGGGGGGTCCCGGGGGGGGGAGTGAGGGGGTGCTGCAGTCCCTCCGTATCCAGCTCCGTCCCTCCAGCCCCGCCGATGCTCCTGCTTTGCACAAGCCTCACGAATTTGTCAGATCTCAGCTCCCAGTGGCAGGGTGCATCCATCGGCTGCCGATGGTGTCCCCCCCTCCATCCTGGGGGGGGATTGAGGGGCAGGAGGCCACGGTGAGGGGCTGCCCCCGGTAAGCGCTGCAGGGCCGGCTCTTGCCGCAGGGCTGACGGGGCACGCCGAGGTGGTGAGGGTCATCTTCGACCCCCAGAAGATCAGCTACGAAGAGCTTCTCAAACTCTTCTGGGAGAACCACGACCCCACGCAAGGTAAGGAGGACCCCCCGGGGCCCGGCGGTGACCATGGGTCCCACTGCAGCCCCACTCATGGGGGTGCTTAACCCCAAACTGACCCCAACAGGGGGTCCTTGGCATCTCCATCCCGTGGTGCTGGGTGCGGGGGGGCCTCGTAGAGACTTTCTTCACCAGCCCCTTTAGCAGGACTCCCCCCACAGCCGTCTCTGCAGCTGTACCCCCCCCGCCGGTGCCTCAGTTTCCCCATCTCACCCTCCACCACCCACTGTGCCTGGTGGGGTCAGGGGGTGCTCCGTAACCCTCTCCTGGGTGCTGCCCCCCCCCCTCAGGCATGCGGCAGCAGGAGGACGTGGGCACCCAGTACCGCTCCGTCATCTACACACTGGGCCCCCAGCAGCAGGCGGCCGCCCTCCGCAGCAGGGCGGCGTACCAGCAGGTAGGTGGGGACACCGGGACCCTCCTGGGGACACCGGCCACCTCCCCCAGCCCTGGGGCATGGCAAACCCCTGCCCTGGCTATGGGGTGGTGGGACTTGGCGGGGGGTCCATCCAGCTCCCCCCCTACCATGGGACTGTCCTAGGAGCTGAGGGACCAGCATCGGGGGGACATCACCACTGCCATCGAGCCGGCCGGTGACTTCTACTACGCTGAGGACCGTCACCAGCAGTACCTGCACAAGGTGCCCGGGGTCTCCTGTGGCCTGAAGGGCACCGGTGTCACCTGCCCCATCGCACCCTGAGGGGTCACCTCATGTCCCCCGGCTTGTCCCCATGTCCCCAGCATTGCAGGCAGGGTGAGCACAGCAGCCAGCCCCACGCGTCACGGCCAGCCCCACACATCACAGCTCCCACACTACTCATTGCCCCAGTGGGATTAAAGCCATGTGCTCCCCCCACCTTGTCCTGTCCAGTCCCATGGGTGCAGCTGGGGGGGTCTGGGGGCTCCTTGGGCTGGGGGTGATGGTGCTGGGATGGGGAGGGACCCCCACGGGCCGTGCCTGGAGGGCCGATGGCTCTGCCCCACGGTGGGGGGCTGGTGGGACAACGGGGTGGTGGTCTGGGGGGGGGGTGGGTGGATGTCTGGGGGGCTGCTGGAGCAAGAGGATGTGGTGGTCTGTGGTGGGGGGGACAGGGTCCGTGGAGCTGGAGGTCTGGAGGGGCCGTGTCTGTGGGGCTGGCGGTCCCAGGGGATCGTGTTCATGGGGCTGGAGGTGCTGGGGGGGGTGTCCATGGGGCTGGTGGTCCCAGGGAATGGTGTCCGTGGGGCTGATGGTCCATGGGGATGGTGTCCGTGGGGCTGGCGGTCCGTGGGGCGGCCGGCGGGGGGGGTGCAGCCCCGCACTCTCCCGCCAGGGGGCAGTGCTGTGTCGCGCCCCCCCCGGCCCGCCAGGGGGCAGCGTGGGGCGGGCAGCGTGCACGCCTACACGATACATACGGTACGGACGGGACATACGGTACATGCGTGCGCACGCAGAAACACTTAACAGCCCGTACAGGTATGGGTGACACACGGGGACAGAAGACACGCGTGTGCATGCACAAGGGCGTGCAGCACGCACATACATACATATACATGCATGCACAGGGGCGTGCAGCACACATACGTACATGCACATGCATGCATGCAAAGGGTCATGCATCACACACAGGTACATACGTGTACCTGCATGCACACGAACATGCAGCACACATACATACATGCACATATATATATCCACAAGGACATAGAGCTCGCATGCATACACATACATGCTTGCACAGGGTCATGCAGCTCACATACATACACATACGTGTGTCCACATGGAAATACAGCTCACGTATGTACATATACATGTGTGCACAGGGACATACAGCTCACATACATACATATACATGCATGTGCAGGGACATAGAGCTCGCACACACATACACGCATGCACAGGGACATACAGCTCACGTACATACACACACACGTGTCCATAGGGACACGCAGCTCACATACA
This sequence comes from Vanellus vanellus, assembly GCF_965231255.1. Lineage (NCBI taxonomy): Eukaryota > Metazoa > Chordata > Aves > Charadriiformes > Charadriidae > Vanellus > Vanellus vanellus. The sequence continues at coordinate 7,815 of NW_028127580.1, forward strand.
TACACATACACATGTCCATAGGGACACGCAGCTCACATATATACACATACATGCAGTATATGCCCCACTGGTGTGGGTGGAGGGGGCGGGGGTGGGCAGCGAGGCTGAGCGCGTGGCTGTGTCACCACTGCGATGTCGGCAGGGTCCCCGTCCCTCGGGGACCCGTGTCCCCCCCTCCCTCCCCGCCAGCAGCAGGCAGTCTCCATCCCCCCACTTCTCCTGGGTGGGGGGTCCCAGTCCCAGTGGCCGTGTCCCACCTTGTCCTGGGCAGACTGGGCTTTGCAGGGGCGGAGGGATGGGGACATGGGGGCAGGAAGCCCAGCTGCCCCCTCCCCCCCCCTTCCCAGTTTTCCCAGCGCACCCCCCCCCCCCCCAACACTAAACCCTGTCCCCTCCTAAACCCTCTGTGCCCTTTTTGGGGTCCGGGCACCCAGAGTCCCCCACCACCCTCAGGGGACAAGGACATCTGTGAGGCTCACCCGTCCCTCCTCCTCCTGCCCGGGGTCCCCGATGGGTCCCCATCCCTTTGGCTCGGGGCGCCCACCTGGGGGGGGGCTCCCAAGGTCACCCCCACCCAGGACCCAGGGAGGAACCTGGGCTGGGTCTGGCTGGGGCCACCTCGGTGTCCCCAGGGAGGGTCTGTGGCTGGAAACCATCCCACAGGGGATGTTTTGGGGGTGTCACAATGTGTCGGTGTCCCCGTGTCCCCCCCCGAGCAGGGGGGTCCCCGTCTCGGTGTCCCCAGCACCCCTCTTGCACAGGCAGATTCGGGGGCTGCGTTTGGTGGATTTACAGTGAAAACATTGGCAAGAAATGAAAATAAAGCTGAACACCCCCCCCAAAATCTTGTCAAGGGTGAGTGAAAGTGGAGAAGCGAGACAACTTTCGGGGGGGGGGGGGGGCAGTAACGCAGGGGGAGCCCCTGCCTGCTGCAGGTGCCACATGCTGGGGACATCCTGCCCCCCCCCTTGGCCAGCGCTGGCATCCCTCAAACTCCAGGGACGGGTGCACGGACGGGTGCCATCGTGTCCCCATGTCACAGAGCGTGAGATGAGCCCGGCGTGGGGCTTGTCCCCATCCCCACGGAGGGAAGGCGGGGGGGGAGGGAGGAGGAGGGGGGGGGGCGACGGGGACACGGGGATAATATTTTTATTTTTTTTTTATAGAAAGTGAAGTTCTCCGGGTCAACGGAGAGTGAAAAAAATAAATAAAAGCGGAGAGAAAGCGAGCGCAGGTCGGCTTCCGGCACCTGGCCCCGCAGCTGCCGCCACGCCGGGCTTTGAAGAGGGAGTTAAAGAAGAACGAAAGCCGGGGACAGGGACGGGGACAGGGACGGGGACAGGGACAAAGGGACCTGGCCTTCAGCCTCGTGCCCTGGCATCCTCCTCATCCCCCGGGAGGTCACGAGCACCCCCAGTGGGGTTTCCTGGGGGGAGATGGCTGGGATGAGGGGGTGCTCAAATCTGAGGATTTGGGGATTGTTCTTTTAATTTTTTAAATATAAATCCCCAGCTGCTGGAGTCAGGGGATGGGACCAGGATTGGGGCTAAAGGATGGGGAGGTGTCCCTTGGGATGATGTACCTCCCGCTGCTGCCTGGGCAGCCTGCCCAGGGGACAGGAGGTGACAGCCACATCTCCCCGGGGTTTGTCACTTAGGTTGTGATGGGCACGTGGGCTGGGGTGTCCCAGGGGATGGATCCTGCCCCCACGTCCCCAACCCCACTCACAGGGGGTGGGGGCACAGCCGGGATCGCACCCACCGGCTGCTGCTTCGGTCCCACCCCGGCTCCTCCATCACCCCCCCAGGGATTTATTTCCCCCCCCTCCCCCATCCCCTGGGGTGTAGGATGGGGCCAGGAGCACTGGAGCCCCCGGGAGGATGGGGTGATGTTGGATTCTCTGATGTCTAGTGGGGTTGAGCCAGGTCTGAGCTGCGTGTTTGTGTGTGCCTGCGGGGGGGGGCAGGATCTGTCCCCAGGATGCTGGGGGGGGGGAGAGGGTAGGCAGAGTGGGGCGCCCCATCCCTGCAATAGGGACAAATCCAGGTTGGATTTTGGGGAAGGGGGTGGGTCGGGTGGTGATGGGGGTGTTCCCAATAGGGACAAATCCAGGCTGGATTTTGGGGAGGGGAGTGGGTTGGGGGGAGATGGGGGACCATGGAGGGGGGATGCTGTGTCAGAGTATCGCTCCCAGAGACTGGGGAGCAGCAGGGGGGGGGGGGGGGGGGGGGCTCCCACTGCTCCAATGGGTTTGGAGGAGCACTGGGACGTACTGGGGGGGACAAATCCCATGTCCCCCCTTTCCTAGATGGGGCCCTGCAGGGATGCAGCTAGAGGAGAGGAGATGGGGGGGGGGGGGGAAGTACCTTTCTTGTCCCCCCCCCTCACTACCCCTCACCTGCCACCTGCTCCGGGCGGATGGATGGAAACTCTGTGTCAGAGGAAGCGGGGAGGGGGGGCACGCTCCCGGCTGGGGCTGGGGGGGGGCCGGGCCGGGATGGGACACTCAGCTGTCCCCCCACCCCAACGCCTGTACCGAGGGGCTGAACTGCCACAACTGGGATGAGTTGGGCAGGTCTCAGCCCATCCCCACAGGGGTGGGATCCCAACAGAGGGAGGGTACAACCCTTAGTCCCCCCCCCCCCTTTTTGTCCCCCAGCTTTGCTGCCTGACACATTTCACCCGCTTAAACCCCGCGTGGCCATACAATCCCAGGATACGTCGGGGGGGGGGGGGGGCAAGCTGGGGCTCCTCACCCCCCAACCCCAGCACTGACCCCCTCCCTGCCTCAGTTTCCCCACTCAGGGTCTGAAAAGCGGCTGCTTCCCCCCACTGGGGCCGGAGAGATGCGATCCAGGGGCTGGAAAGATTGTGGTCCAGCCCCGAACCTCCGCCAGCATCCGAATCCCGCGGGGGATGCTCAGATCCCATTCCGAGAAAGCGGGGTGGCGGGGGCGCGGGGGGCCGGATGAGCGGGGAGGTCGGGGAGGGGATGTTCAGGCGTTATTTATACCGGGGGGGAGGTATCTGCAGGGCTCTTCGCCGAGCGAACAAAATAACAATTCAGGCAGGTTTGAAAAGCGCCGAAACCACGACAGGAAACCCAAATTGTACAAATGCAGATGTGAGTGGAAAAAGCTCTTGAGCTGGTTGCTCTGGCTTTCACCTTCGCTAAAAATAAAGCTGCCTTATTAGGGGCCGATGGGGGCCGAGATAAAGCATCTTTCTAACCCCCCCCGTGTTTTTCCGTGGCGGGGGGTTGTTCCGCGCGATGCCGTGGGATGCGGCTTTCCGGCCGTACCTGGGGTGATGGGGACGGATGGCTGGGCTGGGGGCTTGTGTCATTTTTTGGGGAGGATCTGAGGGGTTTTAGGGTGTTGGATGGGGGGGGGGGGGTCGGGGGGTCGGTGCCTGTCAGGTTCTCTGGGGGTGGCTTTTGCTGGGGACGGTGTGATTTGGGGCTGGGGTGGGGGGCGTGATGAGTTGTAACAGTCTCTCTGGGTGTAACGAGGCAGCCTGGCAAAGCCACATCCTGCAGCACAGCGGGACCGGGGGGGAGGAATTTGGGGGGCTGAGAAAGGGAGGGATTTTGAGGGGATTGGGAGGGGGGAACGACACAACCAGCAAAGCCCCTCCTGGTACCTGCCCACTCCCATGAAACCCGGGTTGGGCTCTCCCCTTTCCCGTGCCTCAGTTTCCCCTTTACGGACCATCCCAGGGCTGAGGCACCCCACCTTTTTTTTTTTTTTTTTTTTTTTTTGGGGTGGTGGTAGGGGGGGGATGCTGCGGTGAAGGCGGTGCCGCACGCCGGCCCCGGGAGGATATCGTGGGAGGCGGGAGGCGCTTCGCTTGCCACCCCGGTGGTGGTGGTGGCAGTGGGGGCCCGGGCTCCTCTGAGTCACCAGTGTCCCCACAGCTGCGGCGGCGGGGGGCTGAGAAGGAGGGATGCTCACACCTGCGGCATCCGCGCCCCCCCCCCCCCCCCTTCCCCAGTCCCATCCTCCTCCTCCTCCTGCAGGGGAAATGATGGATGCAAAGACGGAGCAATTCATGGATGCAAATGAAGGGGCAAAGATCAAAGGGGAAGAGGGAGAAGGTGGCACAGCACCGACCCTGCCGGGGGCACCCACGTGTGCCCATGGACACCCCCTCCCCACCCCCAGGGCTGTGTGGGTGGTGGGGGGGGTCGCATGGCGCATGGCACAAGCTGTCCTTACCCCACAATCAGCCTTGGCCCCATTGGGGCAACATGGGGGTGTGATGCTCCAGCCCCCCCCCCCATAGCACTGAGGATGCCCCGAAAGGGTTGGGAGGGGGGGATAAGACGACAACCCCCCCCAGGGGTGCAGATGGGGCATGGGGGGCTGCTGCGGTGTCAGGCCTAGGGTGGGCATTGGGTGGGGGGGGGAAGCGGGGGGCTTCGGCCGGCCTTGGGGGGAGGCTGTGAGAACGGTGGCCGGAGCCGGGGAGGGGAGGGGGGGGGGGACGGACAGTGCAGGAAGCGCTGGTGGGGGGGGGGGGGAGGGGGTGGCCTCTCCCGGCTCCCCCAGATGCGCCCGTGAGATAGAGCGGCAGGAAGCAGCTGCGGGGAATCCCGGCGCTGGGAACGGCCGCTGCCGTCTGCCCGACACCCCCCCAGGCCTGCGGGACCCCCAGCCCTGCTGTCCCCCCCCCCTCCCCCCCCCCCACCTTCCCGCAGCCGGGTACCACCCCGGGATGCTCTGAGTCTCCCGGCCTCTCCCTTCTGGGGGGGGCTAGGGGTGCCCAAGGTTTGCCCTGGAGAAGCGGCTCTGCTTCCTCGTGGGAAGCTGCGGTTCCCTCCGGCCCTGCCGGTGCTGCGGGGGACAGAGATGGAGCCACAGCCCTGCTCCTGGCCGGGCTTCGGAGGGGAGAAGGCCTGGGGAAACTGAGGCACAGCTGGTGGCTACTGATCAGGCTGGGCAGCTGGCCAAGGCAGGGGTCACGGGCCCCCTCCAGAAGGATGTCTGTGCTCCTTTCCCTCCTCTGAGAGCTCTGCAACAAGGTAATGCCTCCCTGCGTTCACTCTGGCCCCTAATGATAACCAGCAGGGAGTGCCCTTCCGCCCGCAGTGCCGGGCGCTGCCTGGGGGCTCAGCCGGGCCGGGCTCCCCCCTGAGTGGCTGCAGGATGGGATGCTCAGTCCCTGCCTCGGGTACGGGGCCGAGGGGGGGCCCCGGGGCTAATCCCCTGCACAAACAGCTGCACATTCCCCAGGGCCGGAGCCGGTCTCCTAGTGACAGGGGTCGGGGGGGGGGGGGCACGCAGCGCTTTTTGGGTGCCCACTCCCAGCAGTGCTGCTCTTTCGTCCCCTTTAGTTTTCCCCCCATTTCCCTGCACATCTGGCGCCGTGCATGGCACAGCCCGGAGCCTCCGGTGCTGTCTGGCTCTGGCGGTGGGTCCCTGCGGTGGGCGAATGGGGTAAACTGAGGCACGGGGCAAGGTGGGGGGCCGGGGCCGGGCTCCTTCCCACCCGGGCTGCTGTCAGCCTCGTGTCGCTGACATACATCCCTCCAAGTGTGGCAGCTCCAATTTGTAATCCCTATTTATCCCCAAACACCCTCAAATCTGGGACATCGTAGCCCACAACGGGGCTGTCACCGCGGTCACGGGGACCCCAAGGGGAGTTGGGGTTGCCAAACGGCACCGGAGCCTTTTGGCACGTCCTCTGTGTGACCGACAGCCGGAGTGGGGCCACGATGCCCGTCCCTGCCCATCCCTGCCTGTCCCAGACCCGCTGCCCATCCGGGAGCACTCGGCCCCAGTGCGAATTGGGGTGTCGGGAGCACCGGCACGCCAGGAAGGAGCACGGTTACCAAATGTCACTGCGCGGCACAGCCCAGCGTGGCACCGGGCTGCCACCCCGCTCTGGACGTGGCCCTGGGGACAAGGTGGGAAGGAGATTTCAGAGGCGGTTTAAGAAGCCAGAATCCCTTTTTCCCCTCGAGCGTCCATCTGGATTTCTTCTCCAGCACCATAACTCCCTGGGATCGCGGCCGTGCCGTGCCGTACCACTCCGCGCCATGCCGTGCTGTGCCGTGCCGGGTGGGCGCCCAGGCTGGGTGGTGGGCTTGAAGCATCTCCAAAAAATCGATGAATTAAAGCAAAGCGGTCTCTCCGAGCCCTCGCTCCCACGTTGTGCCGAGCCACGGCGCGGCCAGCCGGGTCTCCCTCAGCTTCCCTCGCTCCCGAAGGATCCCGAGGGTCTCCGAAGATCCCAGGGAGCCGGGATTTATACCCCAGCCCTATCCCAAAAGCGAATCCAGATGACCCCTGGGGAAGAGCCCTTCCCTTTGTAGCTGCTTCGGGCGCTCTGCCACGTCTCCGTTCCTCCCTTCTCCCGTCCAAATCCCTTCCCCGCAGCCAGCGCTTCCAGGCAGCCTCCGGCTTCCAAAACACAAGAAATTCCCCCCAAAACGCCGGGCGTTGAATCCCTCAGGGAACGCCAGGACCCCCACACTCGCCCTCCCTGCCCCGCGGCAGCCGGTCTGAATCCGGCCCTTTCCACTCCGCTTTACGTCCTTCACATCCTGCCACCTGTACCGACTTATTTAAGGAAAAAAAAAAAATAAATATATCAAACCAAACTCAAGCCCGAGGGGTGGATTTTTTATTTTTTTTTTTTTTTTTCGGGGGAGGTGGGAGGGCTGCTGTGAATTTCCCCCCCCCCCCCCCCTCCACCGAAGCGCGACGAGCCGTGGGGACCTCCGTAGATATTTGCAGCGCGGAGGCAAATCCCACGGGATTAACGACCCGTCCCCGGGAAAAGGGGAAAGGTTGCGGGGAGCCTAAGGCGGGGGACGCACACACACACTGTCACACC
>NW_028127579.1:0-15343 GCF_965231255.1 Vanellus vanellus
GGGGGAACTGGGGGTTACTGGGGGGGACTGGGAGGGGGGTTGGTGATCGTTGAGGGGGAATTTGGGGGCGGGGGGGGGTGAAAAGGGGGGGTGGTTGGGTGTCTTTGGGGGTCTGTGAGGGGAATGGGGGGACTGGGGGGGCTATGGGGCGGTATTGGGGGTCTGAGGGGGTTATTGGGGGTCTGGGGGGGGCTATGGGGCGGTGTTGGGGGTCTGAAAGGGGTTATTTGGGGTCTGGGGGGGCTATGGGGCAGTATTGGGGTCTGGGGGGGCTATGGGGCGGTATTGGGGGTCTGGGGAGGGCTATGGGGTGATATTGGGGGTCTGGGGGGGGCTATGGGGCGGTATTGGGGGTCTGGGGGGGGTTATTGGGGGTCTGGGGGGGGCTATGGGGCGGTATTGGGGGTCTGAGGGGGTTATTTGGGGTCTGGGGGGGCTATGGGGCGGTATTGGGGGTCTGGGGGGGGTTATTGGGGGTCTGGGGGGGCTATGGGGCGGTGTTGGGGGTCTGAAAGGGGTTATTGGGGGTCTGGGGGGGTCTATGGGGCGGTGTTGGGGGTCTGAGGGGGGTTATTGGGGGTCTGGGAGGGGCTATGGGGCGGTATTGGGGGTCTGAGGGGGTTATTTGGGGTCTGGGGGGGGCTATGGGGCAGTATTGGGGGTCTGAGGGGGTTATTGGGGGTCTGGGGGGGGCTATGGGGCGGTGTTGGGGGTCTGAGGGGGTTATTGGGGTCTGGGGGGGGCTATGGGGCGGTGTTGGGGGTCTGAGGGGGGTTATTGGGGGTCTGGGGGGGGCTATGGGGCAGTATTGGGGGTCTGAGGGGGGTTATTGGGGGTCTGAGGGGGTTATTGGGGGTCTGGGGGGTCTATGGGGCGGTATTGGGGGTCTGAGGGGGGTTATTGGGGGTCTGAGGGGGTTATTGGGGGTCTGGGGGGGGCTATGGGGCGGTGTTGGGGGTCTGAGGGGGGTTATTGGGGGTCTGGGGGGGGCTATGGGGCGGTGTTGGGGGTCTGAGATGGTTATTGGGGGTCTGGGGGGGGCTATGGGGCAGTATTGGGGGTCTGAGGGGGGTTATTGTGGGTCTGGGGGGGGACTTGTGGGTCCTGAGTGCCCCATGGAGGGGGGCAGGGTGGAACTTGGGGGTCTGACGGGGGGGGGGGGGGATATGTGGGGCAGAGGGGGCACTTGGGGGTCCGTAGTGTGGTGTGTGACATTGGGTGTGTGTCCTTTTCCTCAGCCCCACAAGTTGCGCTGACGGAGTGTGTTGTGCCCCACCCGGCCCCACGGCGCGGCCTGTCGGGACACGGTGAGGCCCCACACCCTGCCCCACACCCTGCCCCACACCCTGACCCACACCCCCCTTCCGCGGGGCACCCACACCCGGCGGCGGCCGAGAGACCCATAAGTGCCCCCCCAAACCCCCACCTCTGTGCCCCACTTCTGCCCCATAAATGCCCCCCCAAACCCCCACCTGTGCCCCATATCTGCCCCATAAGTGCCCCCCAAACCCCCACATCTGTGCCCCACTTCTGCCCCATAAGTGCCCCCCAAACCCCCACCTCTGTGCCCCACATCTGCCCCATAAATGCCCCCCAAACCCCCACCTCTGTGCCCCACTTCTGCCCCATAAGTGCCCCCCCAAACCCACAACTCTGCGCCCCACTTCTGCCCCAGAAGTGCCCCCCCAAACCCACAACTCTGTGCCCCACATCTGCCCCATAAGTGCCCCCCCAAACCCCCACCTCTGCGCCCCACATCTGCCCCATAACTGCCCCCAAACCCCCATCTCTGCGCCCCACTTCTGCCCCATAAATGCCCCCCCAAACCCCCACCTGTGCCCCATATCTGCCCCATAAGTGCCCCCCAAACCCCCACATCTGTGCCCCACTTCTGCCCCATAAGTGCCCCCCAAACCCCCACCTCTGTGCCCCACATCTGCCCCATAAATGCCCCCCAAACCCCCACCTCTGTGCCCCACTTCTGCCCCATAAGTGCCCCCCCAAACCCACAACTCTGCGCCCCACTTCTGCCCCAGAAGTGCCCCCCAAACCCACAACTCTGTGCCCCACATCTGCCCCATAAGTGCCCCCCCAAACCCCCACCTCTGCGCCCCACATCTGCCCCATAACTGCCCCCAAACCCCCATCTCTGCGCCCCACATCTGCCCCATAAGTGCCCCCCCAAACCCACAACTCTGCACCCCACTTCTGCCCCATAAGTGCCCCCCAAACCCCCACCTCTGTGTCCCACTTCTGCCCCATAACTGCCCCCCCAAACCCCCACCTCTGCGCCCCACATCTGCCCCATAAGTGCCCCCAAATCCCCATCTCTGCGCCCCACATCTGCCCCATAAGTGCCCCCCCAACCCCCACCTCTGCGCCCCACATCTGCCCCATAAGTGCCCCCCAATCCCCATCTCTGTGCCCCACATCTGCCCCATAAATGCCCCCCAAACCCCCACGTCTGCGCCCCACATCTGCCCCATAACTGCCCCCCCAAACCCCCACGTCTGTGCCCCACTTCTGCCCCATAAGTGCCCCCCCAAAGCCCCATGTCTGTGCCCATCTGCCCCATAAGTGCCCCCCGCAAACCCCCACCTCTGTGCCCCACATCTGCCCCATAAGTGCCCCCCCAAACCCCCATCTCTGCGCCCCACATCTGCCCCAAAAGTGCTCCCCAAACCCACACATCTGTGCCCCACTTCTGCCCCATAAGTGCCCTCCAAACCCCCACCTCTGCGCCCCACTTCTGCCCCATAAGTGCCCCCCCAAACCCCCACCTCTGCGCCCCACTTCTGCCCCATAACTGCCCCCAAACCCCCATCTCTGCGCCCCACTTCTGCCCCATAAGTGCCCCCAAACCCCCACATCTGCCCCATAACTGCCCCCCAAACCCCCACCTCTGTGCCCCACTTCTGCCCCATAAGTGCCCCCCCAAACCCCCCAGGGGACCCCCGCCGTCCAGGCCCCACATCCGCCCCACACGTCGCCCCACGGCGGCGTGGGCGAACCTGTCGAGTGGCCGGCCCCGCCCCGCCCCGGCCCCGCCCTGCCACGCCCCGCTGCCCCATTTAAGGCGCCCCGCCCGGGGCGTCGGGTTCCCACGCTGTGGGTCGCCAACTTGGGGGGCAGAGGGCCGCCATGGGGACCCCCCACCGCCTCCTCCTCCTCCTCCTCCTCTCCGCCCCACGGCCACACCGGACCCACGGCTGCGATGTGCCCCACAGCATCGGGGTCTCAGGTGGGAGGTGTGGGGCACTTATGGGGCAGAAGTGGGGTGTAGATGTGGGGGTTTGGGGGGCACTTATGGGGCAGATGTGGGGCACAGAGGTGGGGGTTTGTGGGGCACTTCTGGGGCAGATGTGGGGCGCAGAGGTGGGGGTTTGGGGGGCACTTATGGGGCAGATGTGGGGCGCAGAGGTGGGGGTTGGGGGGCACTTATGGGGCAGATGTGGGGTGCAGAGGTGGGGGTTTGGGGGGCACTTATGGGGCAGATGTGGGGCGCAGAGGTGGGGGTTTGGGGAGCACTTATGGGGCAGATGTGGGGGTTGGGGGAGCACTTATGGGGCAGATGTGGGGCACAGAGGTGGGGGTTTGGGGGGCACTTATGGGGCAGATGTGGGGCGCAGAGGTGGGGGTTTGGGGGGCACTTCTGGGGCAGATGTGGGGCGCAGAGATGGGGGTTTGGGGGCAGTTATGGGGCAGCTGTGGGGCGGGCGGGGCTGTGGGGTGACTGTCCCCTCCCCCCCAGAGAATGGGACGCAGCTGACGGAGACACAGTTGGGTGAGAACATCCCCCAGTGGTGGCCCCGATGGCCCCAACATGTCCTCCTGCCCCCCCCCGGTGTCCCCCTGTCCCCACGGTGTCCCCAAAGGTCCCCCCCACCCCCCAAGATGTCCCCACGTCCCCCCCGGTGTCCCCACGTCCCCCGGGTTGACCTGGTGTCCCCCTGTCCCCACGGTGTCCCCACGTCCCCCACGGTGTCCCCAAAGGTCCCCCCCAGTGTCCCCACAGTGTCCCCCTGTCCCCCCCCGGTGTCCCCCTGTCCCCCCCGGTGTCCCCACGTCCCCCCCGGTGTCCCCACGTCCCCCGGGTTGACCTGGTGTCCCCCTGTCCCCCACAGTGTCCCCCTGTCCCCAACGTGTCCCCACGTCCCTCAGGGTGTCCCCCTGTCCCCCACAGTGTCCCCATGTCCCCACGGTGTTCCCAAAGGTCCCCCACAGTGTCCCCACGGTGTCCCCCTGCCCCCCCCCGGTGTCCCCATGTCCCCACGGTGTCCCCAAAGGTCCCCCACACCCCCCAAGATGTCCCCACATCCCCCGGGTTGACCTGGTGTCCCCCTGTCCCCACAGTGTCCCCACAGTGTCCCCCTGTCCCCCACAGTGTCCCCATGTCCCCACAGTGTCCCCACAGTGTCCCCCTGTCCCCCCCGGTGTCCCCATGTCCCCACAGTGTCCCCAACGTGTCCCCACGTCCCCCCCGGTGTCCCCATGTCCACCAGGTTGACCTGGTGTCCCCCTGTCCCCCACAGTGTCCCCAAAGGTCCCCCACAGTGTCCCCACGGTGTCCTCCTGCCCCCCCGGTGTCCCCATGTCCCCACGTCCCCCACAGTGTCCCCATGTCCCCAACGTGTCCCCAACGTGTCCCCACGTCCCCCGGGTTGACCTGATGTCCCCCTGTCCCCCCCGGTGTCCCCCTGCCCCCAACGTGTCCCCACGTCCCCCCCGGTGTCCCCAAAGGTCCCCCACAGTGTCCCCCCGGTGTCCTCCTGCCCCCCCCGGTGTCCCCATGTCCCCCTGTCCCCCCCGGTGTCCCCATGTCCCCACAGTGTCCCCAACGTGTCCCCACGTCCCCCCCGGTGTCCCCATGTCCACCAGGTTGACCTGGTGTCCCCCTGTCCCCCACAGTGTCCCCATGTCCTCACGTTGTCCCCAACGTGTCCCCCTGTCCCCCCCGGTGTCCCCATGTCCCCCCGGTGTCCCCAAAGGTCCCCCCCGGTGTCCCCACGTCCCCCAGGTTGACCTGGTGTCCCCCTGCCCCCCCCGGTGTCCCCAAAGGTCCCCCACAGTGTCCCCACGGTGTCCTCTTGCCCCCCCCCCCGGTGTCCCCCTGTCCCCAACATGTCCCCACGTCCCCCACAGTGTCCCCATGTCCCCAACATGTCCCCACGTCCCCCGGGTTGACCTGGTGTCCCCCTGCCCCCCACAGTGTCCCCATGTCCCCACAGTGTCCCCAACGTGTCCCCACGTCCCCCATGGTGCCCTCCTGCCCCCCACAGTGTCCCCATGTCCCCACGTTGTCCCCAACATGTCCCCACGTCCCCCCCGGTGTCCCCACGTCCCCCAGGTTGACCTGGTGTCCCCCTGTCCCCCACAGTGTCCCCATGTCCCCAACGTGTCCCCAAAGGTCCCCCACAGTGTCCCCCCGGTGTCCCCCTGTCCCCCCCGGTGTCCCCACGTCCCCCCCGGTGTCCCCCTGTCCCCACGGCGTCCCCAAAGGTCCCCCCCGGTGTCCCCACCACGTCCCCCGGGTTGACCTGGTGTCCCCCTGTCCCCCCCAGTGTCCCCCTGCCCCCAACGTGTCCCCACGTCCCCCCCGGTGTCCCCACGTCCCCCCACGTCCCCCGCTGACCCCCGTGTCCCCATGTCCCCCCCCCAGTGTGCGGTCGGCCGCGGGCCAGCGGGGTCCTGCGCAACGTGGGGGGGGAGGACGCGGGGGCGGGGGAGTGGCCCTGGCAGGGCAGCCTCCTGCGCCGCGGGACCCACGTCTGTGGGGTGTCCCTGGTGGCCCCCCAGTGGGTCCTCACCGCCGCCCACTGCTTCCAGGCGTGAGTAACCCGGGCGCCGTGGGGCAGGGCTGGGGGGCGGGACGGGTTATGGGGTCTCCATAGGGCTGTGGGGCAGGGCTGGGGGGCGGGACGGGTTGTGGGGTCTCCATAGGGCTGTGGGGTGGTGGGACCTGCTGTGGGGTCTCCATGGGGCCGTGGGGCAGGGGAAGGGGGTGGTGGGACGTGTTATGGGGTCTCCAGGGGGCCGTGGGGCAGGGGTGGGGAGCGGGACATGTTATGGGGTCTCCATAGGGCTGTGGGGTGGTGGGACCTGCTGTGGGGTCTCCATGTTGCCGTGGGGCAGGGGAAGGGGGTGGTGGGACCAGTTACGGAGTCTCCAGGGGGCCGTGGGGCAGGGCTGGGGGACGGGACGTGTTATGGGGTCTCCAGGGGGCTGTGGGGCAGGGGTGGAGGGCAGGACAGGTTATGGGGTCTCCATAGGGCTGTGGGGTGGTGGGACCTGCTGTGGGGCAAGAGAACATGGTGGTGGGACCAGTTATGGGGTCTCCAGGGGGCCGTGGGGTGGTGGGACCTGCTGTGGGGTCTCCATGTTGCCGTGGGGCAGGGGAAGGGGGTGGTGGGACCAGTTACGGAGTCTCCAGGGGGCCGTGGGGCAGGGCTGGGGAGCGGGATGGGTTATGGGGTCTCCAGGGCGCTGTGGGGCAGGGCTGGGGGGCGGGATGTGTTATGGGGTCTCCAGGGGGCTGTGGGGCAGGGCTGGGGGGCAGGATGTGTTATGGGGTCTCCAGGGGGCTGTGGGGCAGGGCTGGGGGGCGGGACGTGTTATGGGGTCTCCATAGGGCTGTGGGGTGGTGGGACCTGCTGTGGGGTCTCCATGGGGCCGTGGGGCAGAGGAAGGGGGTGGGGGAACCAGTTGTGGGTCTGTGGTGATGGACAGACCCAATGGTGGCCAAGGGCACCCAACTGTGGCCGAGGGCACCCAACGGTAGCCAAAGTGACCCAACAGTGACCAAGAGCACCCAACGGTGGCCGAGGGCACCCAATGGTGGCCAAGGTGGCCCAACGGTGCAACAGTGGCCAAGAGCACCCAACGGTAGCCGAGGGCACCCAACGGTGGCCAAGGTGACCCAACGGTGGCCGATGGCACCCAACGGTGGCCGAGGGCACCCAACGGTGGCCAAGGGCACCCAATGGTAGCCAAGGGCACCCAACAGTGGCCAAGGTGACCCAACGGTGTCCAAGAGCACCCAACGGTGGCCGAGGGCACCCAACGGTGGCCGAGGGCACCCAACGGTAGCCAAGGTGACCCAACGGTGGCCGAGGGCACCCAACGGTGGCCAAGAGCACCCAATGGTAGCCGAGGGCACCCAACGGTGGCCAAGGTGACCCAACGGTGGCCAAGAGCACCCAATGATGGCCGAGGGCACCCAATGGTAGCCAAGGGCACCCAACGGCGGCCAAGGTGACCCAACGGTGGCCGAGGGCACCCAACGGTGGCCAAGGGCACCCAATGGTAGCCAAGGTGACCCAACGGTGGCCAAGAGCACCCAACGGTGGCCGATGGCACCCAACGGTAGCCGAGGGCACCCAACGGTAGCCAAGGTGACCCAACGGTGGCCAAGGTGACCCAACGGTGACCAAGGTGACCCAACGGTGGCCAAGAGCACCCAACAGTGGCCGATGGCACCCAACGGTAGCCGAGGGCACCCAACAGTAGCCAAGGTGACCCAACGGTGGCCAAGGTGACCCAACGGTGACCAAGGTGACCCAACGGTGGCCAAGAGCACCCAACAGTGGCCGATGGCACCCAACGGTAGCCGAGGGCACCCAACAGTAGCCAAGGTGACCCAACGGTGGCCGAGGGCACCCAATGGTGCCCAAGGTGACCCAATGGTAGCCAAGGGCACCCAACGGTGGCCAAGGTGACCCAACGGTGGCCAAGGCGACCCAATGGTGGCCAAGGTGACCCACCGGTGGCCAAGAGCACCCTTCCCCCCCCCCGTTGTCCGCAGGAGCCGGGACCCGCGCCTCTACTCCGTCCTCTTGGGAGTGCGGGAGTTATCCGGGCCAGCGGGGCCGGGGCTGAGCGTGCCCTTGAGCCGCCTCCTGCCCCACCCGGCCTACGCCGGCGAAGCCACCAGCGGGGACATCGCCTTGGGCCAGTTGGCCTGGCCCGTCCCCTTCGGGGCCACCATCCTGCCCGTCTGCCTCCCCGCCCCCACCCTGCGCTTCCCCCCCGGCACCCGCTGCGTGGCCACCGGCTGGGGGGACATCCAGGAGGGAGGTGAGGGGGCAAGCAACGGGGGGGGAGGGCAAGCGGAGGGGGAGGGCAAGCAAAGGGGGGGGGAGGGCAACAAAAGGGGTTGGAGGGCAACCAATGGGGGTTGAGGGCAACCAATGGGGGTTGGAGGGCAACCAATGGGGGTGGAGGGCAACCAACGGGGGTGGAGGGCAACCAACAGGGGTGGAGGGCAACCAATGGGAGTGGGCAAGTGGGATGGAGGGCAACCAACGGGGGTTGAGGGCAACCAATGGGGTTGGAGGGCAACCAATGGGGTTGGAGGGCAACCAACGGGGGTGGAGGGCAACAAACGGGGTTGGAGGGCGATCAATGGGGGTGGAGGGCAACCAACGGGGGTGGAGGGCAATCAAGTGGGATGGAGGGCCACCAATGGGGTTGGAGGGCAACCAACGGGGTTGGAGGGCAACCAACGGGGGTGGACGGCAACCAATGGGGATGGGAAGTGGGATGGAGGGCAACCAACGGGGGTTGAGGGCAACCAACGGGGTTGGAGGGCAACCAACAGGGTTGGAGGGCAACCAACGGGGGTGGAGGGCAATCAAGTAGGATGGAGGGCCAGCAATGGGGTTGGAGGGCAACCAACGGGGGTGGAGGGCAACCAATGGGGGTGGGAAGTGGGATGGAGGGCAACCAACAGGGGTGGAGGGCAATCAAGTGGGATGGAGGGCCATCAACGGGGTTGGAGGGCAACCAACAGGGTTGGAGGGCAACCAATGGGGGTGGAGGGCAACCAACAGGGTTGGAGGGCAACCAACGGGGGTGGACGGCAACCAATGGGGGTGGAGGGCAACCAACAGGAGTGGAGGGCAACCAATGGGGGTGGAGGGCAACAAACGGGGTTGAAGGGCGATCAATGGGGGTGGAGGGCAACCAACGGTGGTGGAGGGCAACCAATGGGGTTGGAGGGCAACCAACGGGGGTGGAGGGCAACCAACGGGGGTTGAGGGCAACCAATGGGGTTAGAGGGCAACCAACAGGGGTGGAGGGCAATCAAGTGGGATGGAGGGCCACCAATGGGGTTGGAGGGCAACCAATGGGGGTGGAGGGCAACCAATGGGGGTTGAGGGCAACAAACAGGGTTGGAGGGCAATCAAGTGGGATGGAGGGCAACCAACAGGGTTGGAGGGCAACCAATGGGGGTGGAGGGCAACCAATGGGGGTGGGAAGTGGGATGGAGGGCAACCAACGGGGGTGGAGGGCAACCAACAGGGGTGGAGGGCAACCAATGGGAGTGGGCAAGTGGGATGGAGGGCAACCAACGGGGGTGGAGGGCAATCAAGTGGGATGGAGGGCAACCAACAG
Organism: Vanellus vanellus; assembly: GCF_965231255.1. NCBI lineage: Eukaryota > Metazoa > Chordata > Aves > Charadriiformes > Charadriidae > Vanellus > Vanellus vanellus. The sequence continues at coordinate 9,394 of NW_028127579.1, forward strand.
GGTTGGAGGGCAACCAACGGGGGTGGACGGCAACCAATGGGGGTGGGAAGTGGGATGGAGGGCAACCAATGGGGGTGGAGGGCAACCAACAGGGGTGGAGGGCAACCAACAGGGTTGGAGGGCAACAAACAGGGTTGGAGGGCAACCAACAGGGGTGGAGGGCAAGCAGCGGGGGTTGAGGGCAACCAACGGGGGTGGGAAGTTGGATGGAGGGCAACCAATGGGGGTGGAGGGCAACCAACGGGGGTGGAGGGCAATCAATGGGGTTGGAGGGCAACCAAGGGGGGTGGAGGGCAACCAACAGGGGTGGAGGGCAATCAAGTGGGATGGAGGGCCACCAAAGGGGCGTGGAGGGCAACCAATGGGGGTGGAGGGCAACAAATGGGGGTGGAGGGCAACCAACAGGGTTGGAGGGCAATCAAGTGGGATGGAGGGCCACCAAAGGGGTGTGGAGGGCAACCAATGGGGGTGGGCAAGTGGGATGGAGGGCAATCAATGGGGGTGGAGGGCAATCAATGGGGGTGGAGGGCAATCAAGTGGGATGGAGGACACCCCCCCCCCCCCGCTGAGGTGCGGGTGGGCTGGGGGTGGGGCCAGCGGGTGACCCCGCCCCCTGACCCCGCCCCCCCCCGACCCCGCCCCCCCCCCCCGACCCCGCCCCCCCCGCAGAGGACCTGCCCTCCCCCCGGCGGCTGCAGAAGCTGGAGGTGCCCATCATGGCCCTGAGCCGCTGCCGCCGCCTCTACGGGCGGGACATGGGCCGCGCCCTCCCGCCCCGCCCCATCCAGGACGACATGATCTGCGCCGGCTACGCCCAGGGCCGCAAGGACACCTGCAAGGTGGGGCGGGGCCCCCGGACCCACATCCCCCCCCCCCCGGGACCCACATCCCCCCCGGGACCCACAACCCATTGGGGGCACCGACGTCCTTTGGGGATCCACCAAAGCTCCCAGTGACCCCACCCCCTGGTGACCCCCAACCTCCCGGTGACCCCACCCCCTGGTGACCCCCAACCTCCTGGTGGCCCCACCCTGTGACCCACAACCCCCCCCGTGACCCACATCCCCCCCCCCGGGACCCACAACCCCCTCCCTGTGACCCACAACCCATCAGGGGCACCGACGTCCTTTGGGGATCCACCAAAGCTCCCGGTGACCCCCATGGTGACCCCACTCCCACCCCGTGACCCACAACCCCCCCCGGGACCCACAACCCCCCCTGTGACCCACAACCCCCTCCCTGTGACCCACAACCCCCTCCTGGGACCCACAACCCCCTCCCTGCGACCCACAACCCATCGGGGGCACCGACGTCCTTTGGGGATCCACCAAAGCTCAACCTCCCAGTGACCCCCAACCTCCCGCTGGCCCCACCCCCTGGTGACCCCCAACCCCCTGGTGGCCCCACCCTGTGACCCACAACCCCCTCCTGGGACCCACATCCCCCTCCTGTGACCCACACCCCCCCCGGGACCCACAACCCATCGGGGGCACCGACGTCCTTTGGGGATCCACCAAAACTCCCGGTGACCCCCATGGTGACCCCACCCCGTGACCCACAACCCCCCCGCCGGGACCCACAACCCCCTCCTGTGACCCACAACCCCCTCCCCGGGACCCACAACCCCTTCTGGGACCCACAACCCATCGGGGGCACCAACGTCCTTTGGGGATCCACCAAAGCTCAACCTCCCAGTGACCCCCAACCCCCTGGTGGCCCCACCCCGTGACCCACAACCCCCCCCGGGACCCACAACCCCCTCCTGTGACCCACAACCCCCTCCTGGGACCCACAACCCCCTCCTGGGACCCACAACCCATCGGGGGCACCGACGTCCTTTGGGGATCCACCAAAGCTCAACCTCCCGCTGGCCCCACCCCCTGGTGACCCCCAACCTCCTGGTGGCCCCACCCCGTGACCCACAACCCCTTCTGGGACCCACATCCCTCCCTGTGACCCACAACCCCCTCCTGTGACCCACAACCCATCGGGGGCACCGACGTCCTTTGGGGATCCACCAAAACTCCTGGTGACCCCCATGGTGACCCCACTCCCACCCCGTGACCCACATCCCCCCCTGGGACCCACATCCCCCCCCCCTGGGACCCACAACCCCCTCCTGTGACCCACAACCCCTTCTGGGACCCACAACCCATCGGGGGCACCGACGTCCTTTGGGGATCCACCAAAGCTCCCAGTGACCCCCAACCTCCCGCTGGCCCCACCCCGTGACCCACAACCCCCCATGGTGACCCCACTCCCACCCCGTGACCCACAACCCCCCCCCCTGGGACCCACAACCCCCTCCCTGTGACCCACAACCCCCTCCTGTGACCCACAACCCATTGGGGGCACCGACGTCCTTTGGGGATCCACCAAAGCTCCCAGTGACCCCACCCCCTGGTGACCCCCAACCTCCCGGTGACCCCACCCCCTGGTGACCCCCAACCTCCTGGTGGCCCCACCCTGTGACCCACAACCCCCCCCGTGACCCACATCCCCCTCCTGTGACCCACATCCCCCTCCTGGGACCCACAACCCATCGGGGGCACCGACGTCCTTTGGGGATCCACCAAAGCTCCCGGTGACCCCCATGGTGGCCCCACCCCGTGACCCACAACCCCCTCCTGGGACCCACATCCCCCTCCTGGGACCCACAACCCCTTCTGGGACCCACAACCCATCGGGGGCACTGACGTCCTTTGGGGATCCACCAAAGCTCCCGGTGACCCCCATGGTGACCCCACCCCGTGACCCACAACCCCCTCCTGGGACCCACATCCCCCCCCCGGGACCCACAACCCCCCCCGGGACCCACATCCCCCTCCTGTGACCCACAACCCCCTTCTGGGACCCACAACCCATCGGGGGCACTGACGTCCTTTGGGGATCCACCAAAGCTCCCGGTGACCCCCATGGTGACCCCACCCCGTGACCCACAACCCCCTCCTGGGACCCACATCCCCCCCCGGGACCCACAACCCCCCCCGGGACCCACATCCCCCTCCTGTGACCCACAACCCCTTCTGGGACCCACAACCCATCGGGGGCACTGACGTCCTTTGGGGATCCACCAAAGCTCCCGGTGACCCCCATGGTGACCCCACTCCCACCCCGTGACCCACAACCCCCCCCGGGACCCACAACCCCCTCCTGTGACCCACAACCCCTCCTGGGACCCACAACCCCTTCTGGGACCCACAACCCATCGGGGGCACCGACGTCCTTTGGGGATCCACCAAAGCTCAACCTCCCGGTGACCCCCATTGCCCCCCAACCCCTTGGTGACCCCCAACCCCCATTGACCCCCAACCCCTTGGTGACCCCCAACCCCCATTGACCCCCATTGCCCCCCAACCCTTGGTGACCCCCCAACCCCTTGGTGACCCCCCACCCCCCATTGACCCCCAACCCCCATTGCCCCCCAACCCCTTGGTGACCCCCAACCCCTTGGTGACCCCCACCCCCCATTGACCCCCAACCCCTTGATGACCCCCAACCCCCATTGACCCCCATTGAACCCCAACCCCTTGGTGACCCCCAACCCTCGATGACCTCCATTGACCCCCAACCACTTGATGACCCCCAACCCCTTGATGACCCCCAACCCCCCATTGCCCCCCAACCTCTTCTTGACCCCCTCCCCCCCATCACCCTCCTCCACCCCCCCCCCTTGACCCCCAACCCCTTGGTGACCCCCAACCCCCATTGACCCCCAACCCCTTGATGACCCCCAACCCCTCATTGACCCCCATTGCCCCCAAACCCCTTGGTGACCCCCAACCTCTTCTTGACCCCCTCCCCCCCATCACCCTCCTCCACCCCCCCACCCCCCTTGACCCCCAACCCCTTGGTGACCCCCAACCCCTTGATGACCTCCATTGACCCCCAACCCCTTGGTGTCCCCCAACCCTTTGGTGACACCCAACCCCCATTGACCCCCCATTGACCCCCATTGACCCCCAACCCCTTGGTGACCCCCAACCCCCCGGTGACCCCCAACCCCCATTGCCCCCCATTGCCCCCCAACCCCTTGGTGACCCCCAACCCCCATTGACCCCCAACCCCTTGATGACCCCCAACCCCTTGATGACCTCCATTGACCCCCAACCTCTTGATGACCCCCAACCCCCATTGACCCCCAACCCCTTGATGACCTCCATTGCCCCCCAACCCCTTGATGACCCCCAACCCCCCATTGCCCCCCAACCTCTTCTTGACCCCCTCCCCCCCATCACCCTCCTCCACCCCCCCACCCCCCCATTGACCCCCAGCCCCTTGGTGTCCCCCAACCCCTTGGTGACCCCCAACCCCCATTGACCCCCAACCCCTTGGTGACCCCCAATTCCCCATTGACCCCCAACCCCTTGGTGACCCCCAACCCCCCGGTGACCCCCAACCCCCCATTGCCCCCATTGCCCCCCAACCCCTTGGTGTCCCCCAACCCCTTGATGACCCCCATTGACCCCCAACCCCTTGATGACCCCCAACCCCCATTGACCCCCATTGACCCCCAACCCCCATTGCCCCCCAACCCCTCGATGACCTCCATTGACCCCCAACCCCTTGGTGTCCCCCAACCCCTTGAGACCCCCAACCCCCATTGACCCCCAACTCCCATTGACCCCCATTGCCCCCAACCCCTTGATGACCCCCAACCCCTTGGTGACCCCCAACCCCCCATTGCCCCCAACCCCTTGATGACCCCCAACCCCCCCTTGACCCCCAACCTCTTGATGACCCCCAACCCCCCCTTGACCCCCAACCTCTTGATGACCCCCAACCCCTTGATGACCTCCAACCCCCATTGACCCCCAACCCCCCATTGACCCCCAACCCCTTGGTGACCCCCCAACCCCTTGATGACCTCCATTGACCCCCAACCCCTTGATGACCCCCAACCCCCATTGACCCCCAACCCCCATTGACCCCCATTGACCCCCAACCCCCATTGACCCCCATTGGCCCCCAACCCCTTGATGACCTCCATTGCCCCCCAACCCCTTGATGACCCCCAACCCCCATTGCCCCCCAACCCCTTCTTGACCCCTCCCCCCCCCCATCACCCTCCTCCACCCCCCCACCCCTCCCTTGACCTTTGACCCCCCCCGTGACCCCCTTCCCTCCCCCCTCCCCCCCAGGGCGACTCCGGGGGGCCACTGGTGTGCCGGGCGGGGCCCCGCTGGGTACTGGTGGGCATCGTCAGTTGGGGGGAGGGGCTGCGCCGTGCCCAACCGCCCCGGCGTCTACACCCGCGTCAGCGCCTACGCCCATTGGCTGGCGCCCCGCGCCCGGGCGTGGCCTTCCTCCGCCCCGAGGGCCCCGCCCCCGCCAGCCGCGCCCGCCCCGCCCCCGCCCCCGCTGTCGTCATCGTCGTCATTGTCGTCATCGCCGTCGTCATGGGCGGCGCAGGGGCGGCGCTCTGATGTCACCCCAGAGAGCCCACAGGGGACCCACAGGCCCCATAGGGGACCCCCAACGCCCCATAGGGACCCACAGAGCCTATAGGGACCCACAGAGCCTATAGGGGACCCCAACACCCTATAGAGGACCCATAGAGCCCATAGGGGACCCCCAGACCCCATAGGAGACCCCAAAGACCCTATAGGGACCCCAACACCCCATAGGGGACCCCACAGGGGACCCACAGGCCCCATGGGGACCCCAACACCCCATAGGGGACCCATAGACCCCACAGGGGACCCACAGAGCCCATAGGGGACCCCCAACGCCCCATAGGGGACCCAAAGATCCTATAGGGGACCCCAAAGACTCTATAGGGGACCCCAAAGACCCTATAGGGGACCCCAACACCCCATAGGGGACCCACAGAGCCCATAGGGGACCCCAAAGACCCCATAGGGGACCCCAAAGACCCTATAGGGGACCCCAACCACCCTATACAGGACCCATAGAGCCCATAGGGGGACCCATAAACCCCACAGGGGAC